>NW_022437011.1:868567-955105 GCF_009761245.1 Sapajus apella | reverse complement strand
AAAAAAAAAAAAAAAAAAAAAAAAAAAAAAAAAAAAAAAAAAAACTTTTCCTATCAAGTCTTAATTTCTTTCCATATACAGTCTATCTTCTGACCATTTGAAATTCCTCTTCCAAAAGCTACCTGTTCAAATCCCTTGTTCCACATTCCACTTTACTGCCTCCTTCTATTTTTATCTTTTCAATATCTGGAATTCTCTATACCTGGGATATTAAACTTTATCACAACTGCCAAATATTCTTTCTTGCTTTACTAATTGTCTCAGGACTTTGATGCTAATTTTGTCTTTTTAAATTTTTTTTCCTTAGAGAGAGTCCTGCTCCATTATCTAGGCTGGAGTGCTGTGGCACAACCATAGCTCACTGTAGCCTCGACTTCCTGGGCTCAAGGGGTCCACTCACCTCAGCCTCCCAAGTAGCTAGAACTACAGGTATATGCCACCATACCTGGCTAATTTAAAAAATTTTTTGTAGAGATGGGATCTTACTATGTTGCCCAGGATGGTCTTAAACCCATGGGCTCAAGAGATCTTCCTGACTCAGGCTTCCAAAGTGCTGGGATTACAGGTGTGAGCCACTGTTCCTGGCTTTAATTTCATATATATATATATAAAAATATATATATAATTGTATTTTGGGTTCTGGGGTACATGTGAAGAACATGCAGGACTGTTGCATAGGTACATACATGGCAATGTGGTTTGCTGCCTCCATCCCCATCACCTATATCTGGCATTTCTCCCCATGTTATCCCTCCCCAACTCCCTACCCCCCACTGTCCCTCCCCTAGTCCCCGACAACAGACCTCAGTGTGTGATGCTCCCCTCCCTGTGTCAATATGTCCTCATTGTTCAACACCCGCCTATGAGTGAGAACATGTGGTGTCTGATTTTCTGTTCTTGTGTCAGCTTGCTGAGAATGATGGTTTCCAAGTTCGTCCATGTCCCTACAAAGGACACCAACTCATCGTTTTTTATGGCTGCATAGTATTCCATGGTGCATATGTGCCACATTTTCCCTGTCCAGTCTATCAACGATGGGCATTTGGGTTGGTTCCAAGTCTTTGCTACTGTAAACGGTGCTGCAATGAACATTCGTGTGCATGTGTCCTTATAAGAGAACGATTTACAATCCTTTGGATATATACCCAGTAATGGGATTGCTGGGTCAAATGGAATTTCTATTTCTAGGTCCTTGAGGAATCGCCACCCTGTCTTTCACAATGATTGAACTAATTTACACTCCCACCAACAGTGTAAAAGTGTTCCTATTTCTCCACATCCTCTCTAGCATTTGTTGTCTCCAGATTTTTTAATGACCACCATTCTAACTGGCGTGAAGTGGTATCTCAATGTGGTTTTGATCTGCATTTCTCTAATGACCAGTGATGATGAGCATTTTTTCCTATGTTTGTTGGCCTCATATACGTCTTCTTTTGAAAAGTGTCTGTTCATATCCTTTGCCCACTTTTGAATGGGTTTGTTTTTTTCTTGTAAATGTTTTATTTCTTTGTAGATTTTGGATATGAGTCCTTTGTCAGATGGGTAGATTGCAAAAATTTTTTCCCATTAAGTGCCAGTTCACTCTAATGATGGTTTCTTTTGCTGTGCAGAAGCTCTGAAGTTGAATTAGATCCCATTTGTCTATTTTGGCTTTTGTTGCCAATGCTTTTGGTGTTTTAGTCATGAAGTCCTTGCCTATGCCTATGTCCTGAATGGTTTTGCCTTGGTTTTATTCTAAGGTTTTTATGGTGTTAGGTCTTATGTTTAAGTCTTTAATCCATCTGGAGTTAATTTTAGTGTAAGGTGTAAGGAAGGAGTTCAGTTTCAGCTTTCGGCACATGGCTAGCCAGTTTTCCCAACACCATTTATTAAACAGGGAATCTTTTCACCATTGCTTGTTTTTGTCAGGTTTGTCAAAGATCAGATGGTTGTAGATGTGTGACATTACTTTTGAGGACTCTGTTCTGTTCCACTGGTCTATATCTCTGATTTGGTACCAGTACCATGCTGTTTTGATTACTGTAGCCTTGTAGTATAGTTTGAAGTCAGGTAGCATGACGCCTCCAGTTTTGTTCTTTTTGCTTAGAACTGACTTGGCTATGCAAGCTCTCTTTTGGTTCCATATGAAGTTTAAGGTGGTTTTTTCCAGTTCTGTGAAGAAGTTCATTGGTAGCCTGATGGGGATAGCACTGAATCTGTAAATTACTTTGGGGAGTATGGCCATTTTCATGATATTGGTTCTTCCTAACCAAGAGCATGGAATGTTTCTCCATCTGTTTGTGTTCTCTCTTATTTCGTTGAGCAGTGATTTGTAGTTCTCCTCAAAGAGATCCTTCACATCCTTTGTTAGTTGTATTCCTAGGTATTTTATTCTCTTTGTAGCAACTGTGAATGGCAGTTTGTTCTTGATTTGGCTCTCTTTAAGTCTGTTATTGGCATATAGGAATTCTTGTGACTTTTGCACACTGATTTTGTATCCTGAGACTTTGCTCAAGTTGCTTGTCAGTTTAAGGAGATTTTGGGCTTAGACGACAGGATCTTCTAAATATACAATCATGTCATCTGCAAATAGAGACAATTTGACTTCCTCCTTTCCTAATTGAATACCCTTTATTTCTTTTTCTTGCCCGATTGCTCTGGCTAGAACTTCCAGTACTATATTGAACAGGACTGGTGAGAAAGGGCATCCTTGTCTAGTGCCAGATTTCAAAGGGAATGCTTCCAGTTTTTGCCCATTCAGTATGATATTGGCTATGGGTTTGTCATAAATAGCTTTTATTATTTTGAGATATGTTCCATCGATACCTAGTTTATTGAGAGTTTTTAGCATAAAGACTGTTGAATTTTGTTGAAGGCCTTCTCTGCATCTATTGAGATAATCATGTGGTTTTTGTCTTTGGTTCTGTTTATGTGGTGGATTACGTTTATAGACTTGCATATGTTAAACTAGCCTTACATCCCTGGGATGAAGCCTACTTGATCGTGATGGATAAGCTTTTTGATATGCTGTTGCAATTGGTTTGCCAGTATTTTATTGGAGATTTTTGCATCTATGTTCATCACGGATATTGGCTTGAAGTTTTCTTCAATAAGTTAACATTTAATTAGATGAACACTGGGTAAGTTTTAAGTGGCTGTATTTGTCTCTAATGAGGGCCATTCAGATAGCCTGATAAGTAGTTTTTAAACACAAAATTCTCTTCTACTTACAAATCCCAGAGAGTTAACAATAGCTTAATCACTTTCACCCCAGTCAATGAAGTGTTATCATAACACAGGTAAAAAATGAACAGTTACAGGGATACTCTTCAATCAGCTATACATTATTACTTTTTAATTTTTTGAAGGATTATTCCCAAACTCAGATACTTTATAATTTGTAATGAAAGACTAGAGACTCTCCACCAAATAACATACCTCGTTGCCCCAGATCATACTAGGTCACAGTGTCCCTGACACCAACACATCTGAACCTATGTCTACAGAGTTATCTTAAACTTCATGGCATGTAACTGAATTCAAAACCTAAACAGGAAAAGAATGTCAAGATTATTTTGATGTGATTTTTTTTTTAATTTTTTTTAGGCCAGGAGTAAACATACTTCACACTGGGGAAGAAGAATAAATCAAAATAACTCAAAACAATAACCGAAAACACTAATCTCAAAATACTCACACAGCAACCAGCTGGATTTTGAATTTGATTGATGTTGGGTTAAATTCTGGCTTGCTCAAATTATGTTCACATTTCTAAAACGAAAACAAATATAACATGTATCAGAAGACAACAACACATTTTGCTAATCCATAGAGCTGTTAAATTCAGAAGGAAAGCATTTATGAGAATTTTGTTTGGTTTTATTCTGCTATATGACCATATTTTTTTGAAATAGTGTATACCAACCAAAGTTTACACAAGATGTCTGTACTTCCTGATATGTACAACCACACTATCCAATATTATGATAACTCTGTGCTACTTAAAAACTACAAAAATAACTAACACATACTGAGTACTTACTGTATGTGCTGAGCAATTGCTCACTGGTTTAAATGGATTTAAACATCACATCAACTTTATGAGGTAGGTACAGGCATTATATTAAGGTTGGCATTTTATAGATGATTAAAATTGTATACAGGAATGGTAAGCCACCTGTGCAACTTCATAGTGCCAATAAACATGGATGCTGGGATTTAAATCCAGGTAGTATAATTCCAGATCCTATGCTTAAAGCAGAGTAACAATTATTTTTTTTGAGATAGGATATCATTCTGTTACCCAGGCTGGAGTGCAGTGGCACAACCAAAGCTCACTACAGCCTCCAACTCCTGGGCTCAAGCAGTCCTCCTGCCTTGGCCTCCCAAACTGCTGGGATTACAGGCATGAGCCACTGCACCAAGCCAGTAACAACTACTTACTGCTTTCTTAAACATGTACTACATACACCTGGTTAAAATATGTTTTAACAGTACAAAAAAGGTGTCCAGCGTAAAGATTACCTGTCATCTGTCTGTCCCATTCCTCTCCCCAGATAGCCTAATGCACATAAAAGTACAAGCATACATCACCTTGCTTTTTTCACAATAACACAAAAGGAAACATTTTATATTTATTTTTTTGCCCTTTGCTTTTTTCATTTAATCTAGCTTGTCATTAGTTCCATTTCAGTACAATAGAGGAGCCTCTGTGCCCCGCTGTAACAACTTCTATAACTTATAGAAGGCAGAAATTGATGGACATTCAGGATGTTTCCATCATTTTGCTATGGTAAGTAATGCAGCAATGAGTGTTCTTGTACATGAATCATTTCCCAAATGTCTAAGTATTTGTAAGACAATTTCTAAGAATAGATCAAAGGGTGTATTTATTTGCTATTTTAATGGATACTATAATATAGCTGACTAATCTGATGATTATGACATGATATTCTATTGCAGTTAAAATTAAAAAAATTTTTGATTTTCTCATTGCAGTTTTAATGTACATTTCCCTGATTAGTGTATAAATTTGAATTTCTTTCATATTTATTGGCTATTGGGATTTCTTCTGCCAAAACTTGCATGTTAGGATCTACTGGTTATTTTTATTTCCTTGCTGATTTGCTGAAGTTCTTTACACACTCTAGACATTAATCTATTGTTAATAATGTACCTTGTAAACTACTTTTCTCAGTCGTGGCTTATCTTTTTATTTCTTTCTGGATTTTCTTTGGCATGAGGGTACAAGTTTTACTTTTTTTTTTTTTTTTTTTTTTTTTGAGACAGAGTCTTGCTCTGTCACCAGGCTGGAGTGCAGTGGTGCAATCTCAGCTCACTGCAACCTCCACCTCCCAGGTTCAAGCGATTCTCCTGCCTCAGCTTCCTGAGTAGCTGAGACTACAGGTGCTTGCCACCACGTCCAACTAATTTTTGCATTTTTAGAAGAGATAGGGTATCACCATGTTGGTCAGGCTGGTCTCAAACTCCTGACCTCATGATTTGCCTGTCTCAGCCTCCCAAAGTGCTGGGATTACAGGTGTGAGCCACTGTGCCAGGCCAAGTTTTACTTTTAATGAAGTAAAATATGTAACTTTACATCATAGTTTGTGCTTATTTGTCTTACTTATGAAACATTCTCCTACCCAGAAGTCATGAAGGTATTCTCCTGTATTTCCTTTTAGAACTTTTGCTCTTCAAATTTCCAATGTTCCCGATATTAACTTCTGTGTAGGGTATGAGCAACCCAATTTTATTTTTTTCCATATAATCACTCGACCTAGCAAAATTTAATAGCCTATTCTTTCCCCAATGATCTAAAATGCTATACTTAGTATACAACAAATTTTCTCATATGCATTGGCCTATATCTGCATATATATACATACATGTATAGACACACTATTTTTATCTGTGCGTTTGTATTTTCCCTCCTTTTTTATACAAAAAGTTACATACCTACCATGCACTTTGCTTTTTGCATTTAAAAATGTATCCCTTATTAGCACATTCTTTTAAATAAATTTATAGTACTCATTGTGTGAATATACCATATCTCTGCATATTTTGGTTTGTATTTGTGGAGGTGTAAGGTAGACTCCTAAAAGTTGATGAGACAAAAGGTAACTTTACTTTTGGTAGATATTGCTATATTAATGGTGTATTATATAACTAACCATATTTACATAAATTCATATCAATTTAATTTATATAACTATTTCTATTACTAAACTTTTTAAAGAAATCAACTTCTGATTTTGTTGCTCTTTTGTATTCTATACTGGTTTCTTAATTATTAATACTTGCTCTCCTATTGTCTTTGTACTTTGCTATTCTTTTTCTAACTTCCTGAAATGGATGCTGACATCACTAATCTTTTAATAGTTCTTCTTCTCTAATATATATTCTGATACTGTATAACTAAGCATGGCCTTAGTTGTATCCTGTAAGTTTTGCTATAAAGAAATTACTGATTTCTAACTTAACTGCATTGTGATAGAATAATATACTTTTATAATTTCATCTTCCAACTGACAATCTCAGCAAGAGAAGGCATAGGGACTCCAATGGCAGCAGCAGCATGTACAAAGAAACGATTATGAAAGTTGGTAGACAATGTTGGGTGGGTGCCCCAGGTCTCTCCAAGCAGACATGTATTTACTTTGTTTTTTAAAACAAACGTATATTTTTCTTATTTATTTTTTTGAGATGGAGTTACGCTCTTGTTGCCCAGGCTGGAGTGCAATGGAGCGATCTCAGCTCACCGCAACCTCCGCCTCGCGGGTTCAAGCGATTCTCCTGCCCCAGCCTCCCAAAAAACCTGTATTTTAAGTAGAATAAAAAAAAAATAAGTTGGTGCAAGGCTACATGACTTTTGATCAAAACAACGAGATACAGGGCTTCTAAATATAAGGGATCATCTGGAATTCATGTTGTTTGAAATAATTGTCTAATTTTGAGGGTTCCAGTATTTGCGTGAAAATTCGACAATTTTTAAAGAAGTCCTTGGAAACTGGCATTGACAATCAATCTCCTTAAAATAGAATTTCAAAGCTTTTCAACACACTGCAACTCTCCCTAGCTTTGGACCAACTCCACAACTGAGCACAGCCACCTCCTCCAGACATGCATTGCTCTGCTGCTGGATACTCTTAACAGCTTGCACAAAGGAGCTCACTTAAAAAGAGATATTGTGTAGTTTAAAATACATTAATTTGTGTAAAATAACTTGCTCTGTTATAAACCACCATTAAAAACCATTATAATGTTTTTAATAATATGATTTGGCACTTAAATATTTTTGGAGTGAAAATTATCACTAAAGTAATATACGACTCCCACAAAAATACGGTTTCATCATTATTAAAGAGAACTGTATTGATTTGTCAAAATTCTGCAACTTAGCAAAGGTATTACCTTCCTTGGATTTGTACTTTGTGATTTAATAGGCTGTACTGTGGGCTGGTTATGTTAATTGAAAAAATAAAGTTATTATGCAAGTTTTGCAGCACTCTAAACATAAGCAGAAAAACAGCTGTTCACATCTTTTAGCAATTCACATTTGTCTACCTTACAAACTGCCATGTGTCCAAATCATGATTTTGCAATTGCTAAGGTATGATATGTCAGGTTATTTGAAAACAATTATTTTTTGAAGTAATTGTGACCGCAAAACATCCTTTTTTACATGAAGAGTTGTACATCATTTGAAATCATGCAAATGATGTCTTGATCTGAAGCATAAACCCAGGTACTTAATGTTTTTAATAATACGGTGCCACTGCAGGGGTTGGGGGCGGTGCAGAAGAACAAGGACAATGGTCGGGGAGGACTGGCCTAACTAATCACTAAGTGAATTGTACTGCAGCTTTTATTTACGGGAAATCCTTATTTGGGATATTCGAGGTCAGCTGCAAGCTGAAAACAATCCAGTAGATGTACTTTGTTTATATTTTGTACCAGACAATTATCAACCGCTAAATAATAGCTTTGATATTTGCAACTGTTGCATAGACTATTTTTGCTAAAAGGTGATTAGCTCTTGCCTTTAATTTTACAGTGCTTAAAGTGATAAACTTCTAGTCATGTTTCCTATGAAAGAGACTACTTAATATATGTATGTAAACCACCGAAATAGTATAACTATTTTTAAATTACCATTTTTCTACTTAAAATATTTAAAATAAGACTTTTCTTAGGACACTTCTAAAGCAGATTAAATCCAATAAGATTTCTGATTTTTTTTTTTTTGTAACTGGATATAGTTTTTCCAACTGAAATAACATTTCAGCTAAATAAAGCATTGTTAAATATTAATATTTGATTAAAAAATTGTCTTGTAAAATTTCTGTAAATTATATTTGTTCTAAAAAAAAGGTATAATGTCCTAATATTAAAAGATTTTAAACAAATCCTTTTCCTTTGATTTTTAAAACTCTGATCTAATAAATTTTCATTTTCCAGTACAGTTAAATTACCAAAACAACTGGTAATTCATAACTTTTACTTGTTATAATATAAACACACAACAAGCAAATGTATTTAAGAGGACTAAATGGAAATAAGGTATTCAAAAGAGGAACCCTTGTGCTATTGAGCATCTTAACCTATTTATTATTATTAAAGTATTAATTTGAATTAAGGAAACCTTTTCTTGTTAATAAAAACTTCCTTTTAACTGACAAAAAAAATTTTCATCTTCTGAATAATGTTCAGACTTACTTTATAATAACCTAGTATACAGTCAACCTTTATAAGCGTTCTATGTATAGTTGAAAAGAATGCATATATTCTGCAGATAATGGGTACAGGGTCTATAAATGTCCATTTGGTCAAGTTTGCTCATTAAATTGTCCAACTGTTGTATATTCTAACTGATTTTCAACTATTTGTTCTCTCAGTTACTGAGAGAAGTATGTTAAAATTTCCCAAAATGATTTGTCCACTTACGTCATTTTCTCAAATGTTAGCATATCTGGAGTCTTATTATTTGGTGCATATGACTTTAGACAGTTGTATCCTCTTTGTAAACTGAATCTTTTTTTTAAACAAATTATCCCTCTTTTGAAAAAATTAGTGTTTGTGCAATATCTTTCCCATCTCTCTCTACTTTCAACCTTTCTGAATTCTCACGTTTGTGCCTCTTATAATAAGCATATAGATGGCTCACTGTAATCTGCTTTATTATTTAGACTGACAGTGTTTGTCTTTTAATAGAAGCATTTAGTTCACTGGTATTTAATGTAAATACTGATACATCTATATTTTAATCTACTATCTTACTACACACATTCTTTTTTTTTTTTTTAAGAAAACAGGGTCTTCTGGCTTTGTCACCCAGGCTGGAGTGCAGTAGTGTGATTATGGCTTTCAGCAGCCTTAATCTCCTGGGGTCAAGTGATTCTCCTGCCTCAGTCTCCTGAGTTGCTGGGACTACAGGTGTGTACCACAACACTGGCCTTTTTTTTTGGTAGAGACAGGGTCTCACTATGTTGCCTAGTCTGATCTTAAGCTCGTGGGCTCCAGTGATCTTCCTGCCTTGGCCTCTTAAAGTGTTGCAATTATAGGCACAAGCCCAGGCTTTCTATATGAACCACCAGTTCTATGTTCCTTTGTCCCTTCTTTTTCTTTCTTTTTATAAAGGTTTTACATTATTGAAATTTTCTAACATGTACAAAAATATAGAATGATGTTATAAATCTCCAGGCACTCATCACCCAACTTCAACAATTATCAACTTAGGAATGCAGGACTTGAATCTATGCTCCCAGGTTAAACAAACAAAAAGAATCAGCGACTTGTTATTAAAAATTAGCAACAGTGGGCTGGGCATGGTAGGCCTGTAATCCCAGCACTTTGGGAGGCTGAGGTGGACAGATCACCTGAGGTAAGGAGTTTGAAACCAGCCTGGCCAACATGGTGAAACTCCATCTCTATTAAAAAAAAAATTAGCAACAATGGCAAATCTTGTTTCATTTATGCTCTTCTTTGTTTTTTTGAGACAGTCTCGCTCTGTTGCCTGGGGTGGAGTGTGGTGGCGTGACCTTGGCTCACTGCAACCTCCACCTCCCGGGTTCAAGCGATTCTTCTGCCTCAGCCTCCCAAGTGGCTGGGACTACAGGTGTGCGCCACCACGCCCTGCTAATTTTTTGTATTTTTAGTAGAGATGGGGTTTCACCATATTGGCCAGGGTGGCCTCGAACTACTGACCTCATGATCCACCTGCCTCAGCCTCCCAAAGTGCTGGGATTACAGGTGTGAGCCACCGTGCCCAGTCTTTCATTTATACTTTTAACTACTCCTCATTCCTGATTATTTTGCAACAAACATCATGTCATTTCCTTCATAAATATTTCTTTGTGTATATCCAAAAGATAAACACATTAAAATAAAAAAACCAAAACCCAGTACTATCATATTCCTAAAAAACGGAAAAATACATCTTTTTTTTTTTTTTCCCCCCCCACGAGACAGGGTTTTACTACGTTGCCTAGACTAAAGTACAGTGGCTATACACAGGCACGATCATCAAACACTACAGTCTCAAACTCCTCTGGCTCAAGGATTCTCCTGCCTCAGCCTCCAGGGTAGCTGAGACTACAAGTGCATATCACTGTGCCCTGCTGCATAGTTCTTTAATAGCATCAAAAATCCTACCAGTGTTCAAATTTTCCCAAAGATTTCACAAATTTTTCTTTCCTTCTTTCCTCTTTCCCTTCTTCCCTCCTCCCCTGGGCCCTTTCTTTCTGTTTTGTTTGAACTCAGAATCTACACAATATCTATACATTGTGTTTGGTTGGTAAACTTTTAAGTATCTCCTAATCTAGAGAATGATTAAGTAACCTTAGCCACTAGCAACATGTGGTTATTTAAATGAAATTAAAGATAGACTCGCTACCTCAGCTGCACCATCACATGTCATGTGCTCAATGGCCACTACATGTGCCTAGTGGCTAACATACAGAACTGTACAGACACAGAACACTTCGATCACCATAGAAAGTTCCGTTGGATAGTACTGATCTAAAAGCTTTTTTTTCCATTTTGTTTATACAATTTATTTACTGAAGAAACACTGTCACGTGTTCTGTACATTACCAGAATCTGGATTTTACTGATTTTTCTTTTTTCTTGCTTTCTTTTAAATTGATTATTTTTTATTGGTCCTCCATGAGCCTGAACACTAGCCTAAAAGTTATACACTCTTTCAGTATTCTTTTTTTTTTTAATTTTATTCTTAACAATTTTATAATTTTACATCTTAACAAAAACATATGACATGTTATATCAGATTTTTAGAATGTGTAAATTTATATGCATTGATAATACAATTGAAAACATAATTAAAATTAAATTATTGGAAGTCAATTTAGAATTCATTTGGTTTTGTTTTCAATTTTCTTTTTTTTTTTTTTTTTTTGCATTTTATTGCATTTTAGGTCTTTCAGTATTCTTTTAGGGATTAACCCTATGTACTTAACCTTCAGATACTTCATTTTCTACATCTGTAAAACAGGTTTCACAGAAGTACCTACCTCACAGAGTTGTAAGAGTTGTTTATATTGAAGGTATTTAAAATAGTGCCTGGCAACTGGTATGCTCTCTACGAGTATTTTCTGTAGTTACTACATTCCAAAGGTTTTGCCATGGTCAGACACCAGCCACATTAATTCTGCTTTCTTCTTATACAAATGGCAGTTCTACAGAATGGAATACTTACACGGCAGCGCAGGGACCGTTTGATCAGAAGATGTTTGTGGCGAGGATACAGCTGTGAAGCACAGACTGGCTGGAAGTCAGGCTGTAACAGACGCTGCTGAAGGGTGGTTACTAGAAAGAAAGGCAGAAACTAGGTGTAGTTTACAGTGACTTTAATATTGGACTTTTATGTAGCAGTAATTACATGAAGCAATACTGCCTTTATGAAGAGCGTTGTTCATAAAAATGAAAAGAAATCTGACATTTTAGATTTCAAACAATTACATCTATTATAGCTGTTTGATTTTCTACATAGCATTTTATTACTAACAACTATTCCATTAAAAATCTCAAATCACAAGGTATATAAATAACAGAAAAAGAATTAGCCACAGACTAGAAACAAAGTAGAATAATGTAGAAAATTACCCTCTGTTAAATTTACTGGTCTTGTATAATAGTCTTCAGGTAGAGGTTCCACTTCATCTACAGCCTGAGCTGGCTCAATCTTTATCTCTTTCTGATCCTCTCCTTCTTTAAGGCTAAAATATTTAAAAAAAAAAAAAAAAAAAAAAAAAGCAGTCATTTCTCAAGGATCCATCTGATTATCCTCAGTTATGATATCAATAATTGAAGTATTCCTCTGTCATAAACTATCTGTTCAGTGTAGGTCTTTTCTAAGTATAAGAATCTTCTTTTCCATTGCCAACTGTGTGTGTGTGTGTGTGTGTGTGTGTGTGTGTGTGTGTTTTAATCTCATTCCTTTGACATTCATTTTGATACCTGCTGTTCTCCTCAAAGTTATTTAATGTCTAAACTTACGAAAGTCCTGCAAGGGTACTGATGGATGCACCAGCTCGTGGTCGCTGAAGCCTGGTTCCAAGACCATATTTGTCCTAAACAAAGTTCAGAAATTCCTATTAGAAAGTCCATATTTACATATTCTATTTATCAAAAGAAAAAATTTTGGGTAGGACAGCATGAGAAGCTCAGGGAAATAAGCAAAAAAAAAAAAAAAGTTAATTTAAAGGCTTCTTTTAAAGAAAGCAATTTGTAGCCCCACATCATTATTCTATTATTAATAATAACAGCACTAAACAGAGAGATTAAAACTACATTAATACAGTAAAAATGAACCAAATGTGAACTTCTGGTATTAATCTAAAAATATCTAAGCTATGGCTCAGGCAAGAACTATGTGGAGTGTCTAAGATACACAATGGATGTCTTCCTGGAACACCGGCGGTCACCTGCTAACTTCTTCAGGGTCGGCAAGAATCATAAAGGAGAACTTACCACTACATGAATAGTATGTTGCTGTAGAGCCCCAAAATAGCAGCAGGTTGCAACAGAGACAAAAAATGCAGCATAAGATAGAAGCAAATGCATATAGCAGGCAGGTTATATGGGAAAATTGGAAGAATAATGCATTTAATTCAAATTCCACACCTAAATATAACATATATTATTGCATATGCTGACTGTACCACTGGACTATTCGATGCTTTGCAAAGGTTAACGTTTTTAAATTCTAATCTAGTTTTTTTTTTTTTTTTTTAAGACAGAGTCTTGCTCTATCACCCAGGCTCGAGTGCAGTGGTGTGATCTCAGCTCACTGCAGCCTCCACCTCCTGAGCATAGTGATTCTCATGCCTCAGCCTCTCAAGTAACTGGGATTACAGGCATGTGCCACCATGCCCAGCAAATTTTTTTTTGTATTTTTAGTAGAGACAGGGTTTCACCACATTGGCCAGATTGGTCTTGAACTGCTGACCTCAAGTGATCCTTCTGCTTCAGCCTCCCAGAGTGCTGGGATTACAGGTGTGAGCCACCATGCCCAGCTTAATCTAGATATTTTTATATAGACTTTACCAACCCTTAGGGTTTCAACGACTTAACTAATTTTCATGTGACTGTAGTATGACAACTTGCTTAACTAAGTCTCATTTCCTCTAGTGTAAAATGGGGATATGATACCTCACAAGATTTTGTGAGGAATAAATAAAGTAATAAGTGTAAAGTGTTTAGCACAGAGCTTGACACATCATTGTCATTCAATAAAAGTTATTTATTGAATGTCAATCTGCTGGGCCCCAAGCAAGCACACAGAAAACAAACGGTACTATGAGAGCAAATAAAACTTGGGGGGAAATAACAAAAATTCCAAATCCTAATTTCTTGTTTCTTACTAGCAGTACATAAACTGGTAGAGAACGACTCTCATAAATAATTCTTATCACAAATTCTACTTGCATATATTACTATTTAACCACACAAATGCACTATGTAAAAAGTCAGTGTTTTTCATCTTGGAGAAACAGTGAAGGATGTTAAAAAAAAAATTATAACTACAGCTGAGAAACCACTACTGCCAGGATGTCAAAGGTGGGTTACATGGGTAACATGACTAAAATCTACCATTTGCTCACATCCCTCCTCAGACTTTCTATAATATACAAAAGCTGTACGTAGAGTTCTGGAGTGCCTACGAAATTGACAGCTTTTCTGGGGAAATGATCAGAAGATAAAAGGGAGTGATGGAGACAGAAACACAAATGTCCTTAAAACACAAAGAACTCAAATGAACCAATGATAAGGCAAAAGCATAACTATTGGACTTAAATATCTGTAATTTGAAGAATCCCTCTCTCTGCTATCCACCATTCAGAAATCTAGGACAATGGCCACTTTCTAAAATGATCACTGTTCTTAGGCCCTACGGGTCTTGCAAATCCTTTTAGTGCCAAATTCTCACCGAAAAAGCCAGAGGCATATAGTTTCTACGCCGTGCCAGTTTCTTGCGATCTCGCTCAACCTTCTCTTTCTGAGCAAGCTGCTGGTAATATTCAATCAATTTGTTCATCTGTAAAAAAATCACAGACTCAGTACACAAAAACGCTAACAGAAAACATACCAAATTAATCACTACCCTGACTAGACACATAATGAACAGAGAAGACAAATGAAGATGGGCAAGTTTGCCCTTTTTCTTCAGAGAATTTTCTTTGCTATGTGATCTGTTTTCCAAACCAAAGTGGAAAACTGAAGCTTAAGGACAGGAAGAAATGGGCAATGAAAAGGCTTGGAAATGTCTTGCTCTCTTACTTCATTACTTATTTCCCTCACAACTGCTCTTATTTTTTTTTCTTCATGGCCACAGGACCATTTCTAAGAACATGACATTTTATACTGTATTTTATTCCCCAACTCCATCACACTTTTTAATTTTTAAAATACATGTCAATTATGAAAGCAATATATATTAATCATAAAAAGTTCAAACAAGGCTGGGCACGGTGGCTCATGCCTCTAATTCCAGCACTTTGGGAGGCCGAGGTGAGTGGACTGCTTGGGGCCTGGAGTTCAAAACCAGCCTGGGCAACAGAGTGAGCCCTTGTCTCTATAAAAAATGCAAAAGTTAGCTGGGCATGGTGGCGTACGCCTATAGTCCCAGCTACTCAAGAGGATGAGGTGGTGAAAAAAATGGCAGATAGGAAGTTGGACTAACTTACAGCTTTCCCTCAAACAGAACAACATGCAGAGACTCACACTATAAACTGTTACTACAAGAACTACTGCTGGAACATGCTAGGAAAACTGAAAAAGTTCACAGACCCTTTGAAAGAAGTGGCCTGCCACTGCAAAATCTGTGAGACTGTGGAAAAATGGTGAGTGCCCCAAGTGTGAGAGGGGGAAAGTCTAACTCTAACACACATCCTCATTGGAGAACCTAAAAATCCAGATCATGGGAGAAAAGTTTAACCTTATCTAGTGCTGAAACAAATTTACAGAGCCAAGTGAAACATAAATGTAGAAGAAACAACAGAGAGAAGAGCCCTGCAGGCACTCCTGGTTCCCAGGGAAGCCATTTCTGACTTTAACCTTACAGGGGTCCTTGGGGAGTGCTGCCAGTAGAATTGAGGAAGGACCACAGGGAGACGGAACTTCCAGGTGAATTTTGTAATAATTTTGAACCGAGAGCAAATTTTCCCAGGCAGAATTGAGATGGGGACAGTGTGAAGGGGAAGTACAGATATGAGCATATAAGCAGTAGGGAAGGGGTGGAGCCCAAAAGGCTGGCTTGCTTTCTCAGCAGGTAGACTTATAGCCTGAGGCAAGATGGGGCACGGTGGGAGTGAGACTGGCCTTGCTGGCTGCATGAGAGCTGGGTGAGGCCTGTCACTGCTGGATTTCCCCTACTTCCTGGCCACCTGTATGACACAGCAGAGGCAGCCATAATCCCCCTAAGAACATAAATCCATTGGCCTGAGAATCATACAACCGCCACAGTTGGTGGCCACAGCAAGCCCTGCCCAAGGAGAGTCTGAGCTTAGACACGCCCCCACCTTTCACTTCCTGCCCTAGTAGCCCAAGACAAAAGACTAAACTCTTGGGGTGTCTATGGCCCCACTGATCACCTCAGAAACTCAAATATTTATCCAGGCAATTTTAGGGCAAGCTTGTGTCCCCACCACACTGCTGCAGCTGCTGCTTTCTTGAAAGCACCACGTCCTGGCTGGAGGCCAACGAACTCAAGCCATTACAGCAACTCATAAAAGAACCCTGCCCCCCAAAAGGAGAAAACAACAGCTAATTCCACCACCCTGTAACATCCTGGCGAACCAGAGGTCCTGAGTCTGTCCACGTGAAAAGTCACTGCTAGCACAACCAGCATTCAAGAAAACTAGCACACTAAACTACAACCAAGGACCCTCACAGAGTCCACCTCACTCCCCTGCTGCCTCCACCAAGGCAGGTGCTGGTATCCACAACTGAGAGACCGGAAGACAGATTGCATCACAGGACTCTTTGCAGACACTCCCCAGTACCAGCTCAGAGACCGGTAGCTGTGCTGGGTAGCTAGACCCAGAGCAGCAATAACAATAACTGCAGCCCAGCTCTCAGGAAGCTGCATCCCTAGGGGAAGGGAAAGAGCACCTTCGAGGAACCATGCCGTGGGACAAGAGAATCTGAACAGTAGCCCTCAAGTCCCAGATCTTTCCTGACATAGTCTACCCAAATGAGAAGGAACCAGAAAAAGCAATTCTGGTAATATGACAAAACAGCGTTCTTAAAAGATCACGCTAGCTCACCAGCAATGGATCCAAACCAAGAAGAAATCTCTTATTTATTTATTTATTTTTTAAAGACGGGGTTTCACTATGTTGGTCAGGCTGGTCTTGAACTCCCAACCTAAGGTGGTCCGCCCGCCTTGGCCTCCAAAGTGCTTGGATTACAGGTGTGAGCCACCACGCCCGGCCTGAAGAAATCTCTGAATTGTTTAGAAGGAAAAATATTTAGAAGAAAAAGAATTCAGAAGGTCAATTATTAAGCTACTCAAAAGGGCATCAGAGAAAGGTGAAAACCAACTTAAGGAAATTAAAAAAAAATACAGGTTATGGACAAAAAAAAATCTCCAGAGAAACAGAAGCATAAATAATAATCACAATTTTGAAATGAAAGACATATTTAAACAAGGCTTTTGAATTAACCCAATCTGACAAACGCAAAGAAAAAAGAACAATATAAAAAATAAAGCCTCCAAGAAGTCTGCGATTATATTAAGTGACCAAAACTAAGAATAATTGGTGTTCCTGAGGAAGAAGAGAAATCTAAAGGTTTGGAAAGCTTACTTGAGGAAAGGATCAGAGAAAACTCCCCTGGCCTGGCTAGAGATCTAGACATCCAAATACAAGCAGCTCAAAGAAGACCTGGGAAATTCATTGTAAAAAGATCATCACCTAGGTGTACAGTCATCAGGTTATCTAAAGTCAAGACAAAGGAAAGCCTCCCAAACTACTGGGACTACAGGCATGAGCCGCCACACTTGGCCGTTTATGACATTTCTAAGAGTATCTGAGAACAAATGGAACCTTAACTTACTGGTGGGTGTGTGAAGAAAAAACAAAAACTTGGTTCCTTTTCCTGAGGTACAAATCAAATACAGAACTAAAGCTACACCTAGGATTCTCCATTATCTTAAGTCACCCGGAAAAAAGTGACATAGTATTTCTATGTCTTACAATTAGGAGCACTTTCTATGTGCAACACATGCAAAAATACATATCATGGACTTCTAAACACAGGTCATACCCACTGATAAAATGTAACATCTTATGTCTTTTACTCAATTTTTTCTGATTTTATCCTCTCTCTGATGACCCTTTACTTACCCGTTGGGTGTGAGGATTTTCAGGTTCCTGCCAACCGCCACTAGCTACAAAATAAAAGGATATTAAATAAGACTTTCACAATTTGAAAATTTTATTTTTATAAAACAAGTCTTCTATAGGCCATAAAATGAAACTTAAAACATAAGTTATACAGACCAGAATGGTCAGAACAAAATTTCAAAAAAACATAGAATAATGGTGGTAATGATCACCACCACCGGCACCACTAATGCACAGCCTCTGTGCCAGGCACTTGAAATGTATTACATTTTCTTTTTCTAATAACAACTCACTGAGATAAGGACTCCTATTAGTCTCATTTCATATATGAGGAAACTGAGGCTCAGACATGTTAAATAACTTGCTCAAAGTCACATGGACAGTAAGTGGTAAAGCCAGGATTCAAACTCAGTCTGACTCCAGAGACTTTGCTCTTATCTGCAATACTGTGCATTTTCTATGTTCTATGACCTTGGCTTAGAGAAGAATTTCTTATGTAAGAAACACACAGCATAAATCACAAAGGAAAAGTTTATTAAAGAAAATTGAAAGTACTGAGAGTAAAACTATAATGAATACTTTTAACAAATGGTGCTGCAACAATGAAATATCCACATACCCGCCTCCAAAAAAAAAACCCCACAGAAGACAAAAAACGAAAGGATCCTTACTTCACAACATTTATAAAATTTATCTTGAAATGAGCAAGACTTAAATGTAAGTGCTAAAACTACGGCGTTTCTAAAAGAAAACATGGGTGTATCTTAGTTACACTGGGTTAGGCTAAAGTTTCTTTAATAGGACACAAAAAGCACAAACTATAAATTTTTTTTTTTTTTTTTTTTTTTGAGACAGAGTTTCGCTCTTGTTACCCAGGCTGGAGTGCAATGGCGCGATCTCGGCTCACCGCAACCTCCGCCTCCTGGGTTCAGGCAATTCTCCTGCCTCAGCCTCCTGAGTAGCTGGGATTACAGGCACGTGCCACCATGCCCAGCTAATTTTTTGCAGTTTTAGTAGAGACGGGGTTTCACCATGTTGACCAGGATGGTCTCGATCTCTTGACCTCGTGATCCACCCGCCTTGGCCTCCCAAAGTGCTGGGATTACAGGCGTGAGCCACCGCGCCCGGCCTAAAATTTTTAAAAATGTTAAATTAGACTTCATTGAAATTATAAACTTGAATTCTTCAATAGACACTGCTAAGAAAAGGAAAAGGCAAGCCACAGACCGGGAGTAAATATTTGCAAAACATATATTCAACAAAGGACTTCTACACAGAATACAGAACTCTTACAACTAAGTTTAAAAAAGCAAATTAAAACAAACCAACAACAACAACAAAAACTCAGTTAAAAAGTAGGGAAAAGATTTGTACAGACATTTCACCAAAGATATATGGATGGTAAATAAACATACTGAGAAAATGCAAATTAAAACTGCACTGCTGTACGTGTGTTAGAATGGCTAAAATGAGGAAGATTGACAATATCAAGGGTTGTCAAGGGATTAGAACTCTCCTAATTTGCTGGTGAGGATCCAAAATTGTTCTGTCACTTTGGAAAACAGTTTGGCACTGGCCGGGTGCAGTGGCTCATGCCTTTAATCCCAGCGCTTTGGGAGGTTGAGGCAGAATTACTAGAGTTCAGGAGTTGAAGACCAGCCTCGGTAATGTGAAGAAACCCCATCTCTACTTTAAAAACAAATACATTAAAAAAAAAAAAAAGTTTGGCAGCTTCTAGCCAAATTAAACATACACTTATCCTATGACCTAATAATTTCACTCCTTGGTACTTACTCAAGAAAAACGAAAACATATATTCAAAGACTTATAGGCAAATGTTCACAGCACCTTTATTCATATAAGCCAAAGCCCGGAAACAATCCAAATGTCTATCAAGTGGAGAATGAATAAATAAAATGAAGTATGTCCACACAACAGAATACTACTCAACAATAAGGAGAGTATAAAGAAGAAACACGGGTGAACCTCAACAGCATTATGTTAAATAAAAGAAGACAGACACAAAAGACTATGTAATATAAGACTCCAATTACATATACTTCTAGAAAAGGCAAAATTCTAGTGATAGAAAGCCTATCAGTCTAGTCAGGGGCCAGGGGGCGGGGAGAAGAAACTGACTGCAAAGGGGCATGACGAAACTCTAGGGAGATAGAAATGCTGTATATCATGATTATGGTGGTGGCTATGTGATTATACATTTACCAAACATCACAGAATCCTACATTAAAATTAGTGAACTTTATTATATATAAATTATATCTTGATAAAGCTGACCAAATAAAGGGAAAAAATAAAGTATAATGAGACACCATTTCACAACCATCGTCTGGAAAAACTTTAGAGTCCCAGAAGAGTAAGAGCTGACAAGGAACTGGAGCAACAGGTAGTTTATGCATATGTTACTACTGGAAGCAAAGACTGCCAAACCATTTTGGAGCGCTAAGGATGTACACAACTTATGACTGGCAATTTTACTTTTAGTTATACAGAAAGTCCTTAACCTTGTGCTTTGGGAAACACATACAAGATTGACTCCAGCAGCTCTGTTTTTTCAAAAGCAAAGAAAATGAAAACAACATAAATGTTCATTAAGAGAAGGTGGAATACGTAAGCTGTGGTGAGTCATACAGGAATCAACTGTGTATCAGAAACATAATGCTGACAGAGTAAAGTTGTAGCAGGAACATACAGCATGTTTCCATTTGTTTAACAGTGAAAAATATTATTTGAAGCTACATACATATGTGAAGAAATATAAAGACATGCACAGATGCTAATGAACACTGAATTCAGGATTGTGATTATTATCTCTAGTGGGCAGACAGGAAGACAGATACAGTAGGGGAAAGGGCTTAAACTGTTGTGGCTATGTGTCATTTCTTAAATTGGGTGATAAGTACATGAATATACATAT
Source organism: Sapajus apella (assembly GCF_009761245.1). Classification (NCBI taxonomy): domain Eukaryota; kingdom Metazoa; phylum Chordata; class Mammalia; order Primates; family Cebidae; genus Sapajus; species Sapajus apella. The sequence continues at coordinate 934,321 of NW_022437011.1, read as the reverse complement.
TTCATATAAAATCACTTTTCTCAAAACAAAAAGGACTCAATTACCTTGCTGAAGGTGACATTGCATCCTCTTGCAAGAAACGGCAGAAATAACATTTTAGTATAATATTAATATTTTAGAAGTTGCCTCAAGGCAATCATGAAAAATAATTATGTGAAAGAAATGTTTCAGTTGTGATATTTTTAAACATCTGAATATTTTATTTTAATTGCTTCTTTAGAACTGCTAATTTATTCTAAATAGCAATTTGGGATACAAAATGATGTCATTGTGAGTTTTTCTCTCTACATTATAGACAAGGACTTATAAATAAACAAACGGTTCTAACTTAAGTGGCTTTGGGGCTTCTGAGATGCCAATGACACCATGGAGGAAATGAAATTATGCGTACTCTTTAAGAGCTCCTGGTATTCAATTATCACTGTCAAGATACCCTAGAGGAGATAGAGTTCTAGAAGCCAGCACAAGTTTATAGTAACGAAATATAAATTCTCCAGTCTTCATGACTCATAATCCAAAAAGCATAAACATTCACAGAGTAACAAGCTGAGAAATCTACTTGGATTTCTGGGCTGTTTCTTTTACTTGATAAAAAGACACAAAATACAAACATGAAAAAACAGTACTTTAATTCACTGAGGCCTACATTATGCCACTCTGAGGTTGCTTTTAACATTTAACTTACTTTCTTTGATAAACTAACTTATCTCCTATACTGACACTAAAACATACACGCAAATATTTACTGGCAATTTAAAAAGATGTTATAGAATTTTTCTATTTTCAGTCACACTTTCGGTAAATAGTTATTCACCAATGAGCATTTTTAAGGAACGAAGATATACTTATTTAACTTCCCGTTTTTGAAAAGAGTATGAGCTGAGCGTGGTGGCTCATGCCTATAATCCAAGCACTTTGGAGGCCAAGGCGGGCGGATCACCTGAGGTTGGGAGTTCAAGACCAGCCTGACCAACATGGTGAAACCCCGTCTTTATTTAAAAAAAAAAAAAAAAGAAATGAGTATATTGTAGAACTTCTAATTTTTCAAAAAAAAAAACAAAGAGTATGTATTTTATCAACTCAATGTACAAAGTAAGAAAAACCATCAACAGCTCAAAGCATTCTAAACCAAAGAGCAAACTCAATAGCATCGAGGATTAATTTTTAAGAACATAGTTGAATCTAAAAAAACTTCATTCATTTTACTTTCAAATTGTGTAAATCTATAGAAAGGTTTTAGCCAGTCTGTCTTCGTTTTAGTTATGTCAAATGTTGGTTATGAGCTTCCCCATTTATTAGTCAATAATCTGTACTTTTTATGAAAATCCCGAAATGAGAATTTTTACAAGTTTAAAATATTTTTAGGAAATTAAAACAATGAAACTTTAGAATGAAAAAAATAGGGAGCTAGTGATGCTGCTACTTATATAAAGCATTAATAGCAACTCAAGATTTTATTAATTTTTTTTAACTTTGGATCACTTAAAAGCAACTCAAGATTTTGAACTGACTATACAGAAAATATTTCCACTTTCTGATGTTAACCATGAAATATAGAATTTGTAAAAAGAAAGTTTCCTGATAAAGTTAAATGCAATCTCTATTCTAAAACACTCAAACACTCAAATGATGTAGGTATATAATGCCTTAGGTGGTCCTTAAATCCAACCATGCACAATTTTTCTCTTTCATTGATAAACATTTTATATATATATGTCAAAGTTTTTGAGCACATGTTTGAATGCTCCAGGACAGACACTTGGACCTGAAATTACAGTGTAGAAAAATATAAGCAATTTAAAATTTTGATAAATGTTTTAAAATTAGTGTCCAGGATGGTAGCATGTGAGAAAACTATTCTCCCATGTTCCAGCTTAACACAACCAGATTAAAAATGTTCTGCCAAATAAATGGAACTTTTAATATGCATTTACATGATTACTAGGGAAGCTGAATATATCTTTTTGCATATTTATTGACCATTTTTATTTCTACTATGAGAACTGCTGTTTATATCCGTTGCCTGTTTTACTACTAAGTCTTTTTCTTATTGACTTATAAGGGTTCCTCATTTTTGAGTATTCATCTTTAGCCTGTTATATACCTATTTTTCTTAGTCTATCATTTATATCTTTTAATTTTATCTGTGTGTTTTAACATGAACGCTTTTCATGAAGAGCATTAATATTCTGATCACAAGAAAGTACCAGATTTATAAAAGCTATTTTATCAATTCTAAGAAAACTAAATCTTACCCAATCTCAGATAAAACCCTAAGGTCAGCAGGGTGTGGTGGCTCACGTCTGTAATCCTAGCACTTTATTTATTTATCCACCGCTGAGGCGGGTGGATCACGAGGTCAGGATTTTGAGATCAGCCTAATCAACACAGTGAAACCCTGTCTTTACTAAAAATACAAAAATTAGCCGGGCATGGTGTCACATGCCTATAATCCCAGCTACTCAAGAGGCTAAGGCAGGAGAATCGCCTGAACCTGGGAGGTAGAGGTTGCAGTGAGCCAAGATCACGCCACTGTATTCTGGCCTGGGTGACAGGGCAAGACTCTGTCTCAAAAAAAAAAAAACAAAAACAAAACCAAGAAAACACTAATGTTTATAAATGTGAAAATATGGGAACACAGAAGAGTCAATGACAAAATATTCTGAATTTAGCTCTTATTGCCCCATCAGGTTACAGAAATAATTACCTATGAGCAATTACAACACTGTCATTTGCACAAAATTTCATGTTTACGTCCACCTCACTCACCTACAGATTTGTCTGCCATGCCCACATCTCTAGACGTCCAGCGACAAAATCCACATGCCAGGTAATAGGCTTTTTTCATGGTGGTCTTGGCTGGGTCATCTGGAAGCTGTGTGGAGATGCTTGTGGCCCGGGTAGAGAGGGTGTGCATGCAGCCAGGACAGTCAAAGCAATTGGCACATCTGTGACATGACAAACACAACCATTCATTCATTTAACAAACATTTATCAAGCATTTACTATGTGCCAGACATCGTTCCAGGTGTTAGGAATTCAAGAGAGAACAAATATAAAAACAAGTGTCTCTTAAGAAAAAAAAAACATTCTTACCAACTTTGTTTTAACAGTTCAAAAGTACTACATGTTCATTATGTTTATAATGAGCATTATAAATGAGCTTTATATAAGCATTATTTTTAGAAAATATGCAAAAAAATTAATAAAATCTTGAGTTGCTATTAATGCTTTATATAAGCATTATTTTTTAAAAATATGCAATTATTGCCTAAGTAAGAATTTGAGCCCAACCCAGTCCTACTCCACAGACAGAACCATTGTTAACAGATGGAGTTTACTATTCCAGACTCTTTTTATGTCTGTATTGATCATAAAGATTTCTGAGGAAAAGAGAAATAATTCTTCACAATAATTCTGAAGTCACAGTTTATGCCTTTAGAAAGGACAGACCAATTGTGCTATAGAAAACTCAGAATCAACAACACAAGAAGCTGTGAAGCTGGATTTGGAAAATAACTGACTGCTGTGCCAGAGAGCTGAAACACATACCAAACAATGCTATCGAACTGGAATGGTTGAGAAGCAGTACTTTTCCAGGGCTTTCTGTTCTCTCCTTAAATGCTACTCTTCCTAGTGCTCAGCCAACTTCTTCTTTAAGAGGTCCCTATGTCTTGTTGCTTTTAACTCTCTCACCACCACAGATTATCAAGATTTCTCCTGTGGTCCTGTACTTGCCTTGAAGTTCCGTTCTCTTTTTTTTTTTTTTTTTTTTTGAGACAGAGTCTCACTCTGTCACCCAGGCGGGAGTGCAGTGGCATGATCTCGGCTCACTGCAACCTCCGCCTCCTGGGTTCAGGCAATTCTCCTCCCTCAGCCTACTGAGTAGCTGGGATTACAGGCACGCGCCACCGTGCCCAGCTAATTTTTTTGTATTTTTAGTAGACGGGGTTTCACCATGTTGACCAGAATGGTCTTGATCTCTTGACTTCGTGACCCACCTGCCTCGGCCTCCCAAAGTGCTGGGATTACCGGTGTGAGCCACCGCGCCCGGCAATTAGTTTTTTTTGTATTTTTAGTAGAGATGGGGTTTCACCATGTTGACCAGGAAAGTCTCGATCTCTTGACCTCGTGATCCACCCGCCTTGGCCTCCCAAAGTGCTGGGATTCCAGGCATGAGGCACCGCGCCCGGCCCTCGAGTTTTTTTTGTTTTTGTTTTTGTTTTTTTTTAAGATGAGGTTTCACCATCTTGGCCAGGCTGGTCTTGAACTCCTAACCTCAGGTGATCCGCCCACCTTGGCCTCCCAAAGTGCTGGGATTACAGGCATGAGCCACCACACCCGGCCTGAAGTTCTGTTCTATAACATAACTTGCATTATCTGTTATAGTCTGCCTGTGGATACTATCAAAAGAAGTTAATAATAGTACTCACCTTATAAGGAAGCTTTGAGGATTAAATGATAAAAATTAATTTGTAGAAAGCATACAAAACAGTATCCAGTTATCAGGGGTTACTTCTCAGGGCAGGAAAGACAAATAATAGTGGTTCACATCCATCAGGGTATAGGGGGTATGACTAATAGTAAAAGGACTCTCACTTCAAGCTAAAAACTAAACACCATGCAGGAGAAATGAGCATGCCTAGCAGCCACACGTTGGTTTCTAAGACTATTCTCCAATAAAGTGAACCAAGGCTCCTTAGAGAAACAACTGTAAGGCTGAGACAAAGAATATAACAAGATGAGGCCAGGTACAGCGGCTCACGCTTGTAATCCCAGCACTTTGGGAAGCCAAGATGGGTGAACTGCTTGAGCCCAGGAGTTTGAGACCAGCGTGGGCAACATGGCAAAACCCTGTCTCTGCAAAAAGTACAAAAATTAGACAGGTGTGGTAGCATGTGCCTGTAGTCTCAGCTACTCAGGAGGCTGAGGTAAAAGGACTGCTTGAGCCTGGGAGGCTGAGGCTGCAGTGAGCCGAGACTGCACCACTGCACTTCAGCCTAGGCACCAAAGTCAGACCCTATCTCAAACACACACCACCCCCCAGCCACACACAATAGACACACAAGATGAGTCTGGAGTATCTTGCAGTACTGGCAAGAAAATGATCAAGTAAAAATGAACAGAACTCTCCCCTGCCCATAATGATGGGGGTATGCCAAAGGGATTTAGGAGTCAACTGAAAGAGCTCCCAATAGCCAAAGCTGAAATAATTTGAGCAAAATAAATAAATAAATAAATAAAGTAGTATTGGATTATAATCCAAAGTGTAAAATAAATATTCATGATCCCACTGTCCTATAAGTAAGTGATTTAAAAAATAAATAAATGGGGGAGAAGACACAGATCTTCCATGCAAAAGAATTCCAAATACAAATAATTTATGCAGATAGTCCTCAAGGACATGGGAACAAAATTCTGTAGTCTTTTAAGTATGGTCTGTGACAGTGATTTTCCTTCCAAAGAGTAAAGCACAAAAAAGAAGGAAAAGCAGTAACTTCACCGTGGAGAAACCTGACAAACACTAGCTCACGCCAGATAATCAAGGTTAACACCAACAGTGGTAAGTCACATTCGTGGTATTTACCCTTGACATGACATAATGAAAGATGGCACTTTATCTCTGTGGTTCTCCTCCCTAAAATACATTCCCCTGGTCTGATGAGAAAAAAACATGATGCAAATCCTAATGGAATGACGTTCTATAAAATACCTCTCCAGTACACAATACTTTTGAGGTCATCAAAACCAAGGGAATTTTAAGAAACTGTCACACTCAAGAGGAGCCTAGGGAGACATGACTACTAAATATAATGTGATATCCTGAAAAGAATCCTGGAAAACAAGGAGACTAGGGAAAAACTAAGGAAATCTGAATAAAATGTAATTTATTTAATAATAATATATCAATATTGGATCATTAATTGTAACAAATATACCACACTAATGTAAAATGTTAACAACAGGGTAGACTGGATGTGAGGTAGACGGGAACTTTCCCTACTATCTTCACAATAATTCTAAAGGATAAAACTGTTCTAAAGTAGAAAATGTATTTCAAAAATCAAAGGGCATTTCATCTTTGGCAATAGTGAAGCTTAAAAATGAAAAACAGCTGGTTAGAAAAGGTAATTCCCTGTGTCTTTTTAGCCAGATATTTTAGAAAACAGTCGAGGAAAACAGGAAAAAAAAAAAAAAATCAATCCAGGTCTTACCTATTCTTTTTTAGTTTGGCTTCAGCCGATGGCATATTTTCTAAGCAACTGGGACAATAATGGGAATCCACCTAGGAAAAAACAAGGAAAAAAAAAAAAGAGGAGAAACTCAGCTTAACTTGTGTATGTGTCTTGTCAAACAGTGAATTTTAAAATAGGTTATACTGTAGCAGAAGGCAGACTGTTTTCAGCTTAGGGTTTATTCTTTAGGCACCTGTTTTTGTTTTTTTGCCTTCTGGATTTAAAAAACCTTTTATTTTTCTGATCTTTCCTATTCCCTCTCATCAGGATTTTATGTGTTAAAAGATGTTTATTTAATAATCTACAGTTTCCAACTGAACTCCATAGAATTCTACGATAATCTAATGAAGAGATTAATAATCTAATTTATAAAGTTGCGATCAAATATCCTCCTATCTCGGCTAGCTTTATATGACTATAAAAACTTGACTATAATTGTTAAAGAAAATTTTTAAAAAGATTTCTCACTATTGAAGTAATACAAGTTCACTGAAGAAAAGCATAAATTAATATTTACATAGTCAGCTATAGCCAACCAATGAGTTTTTTTTCTTTTTTTTGAAACGGGAATATCTCATTCTGTCGCCAGGCTGGAGTGCAGTGGCCTGATGTTGGCTCACCGCAACTTCCGAGTCCCGAATTCAAACAATTCTCCTGCATCAGCCTCCTGAGTAGTTGGAACTACAGGTGCACACCACCATGGCCAGCTAATTTTTTGTATTTTTAGTAGAGACAGGATAATAAAAGGACAAGCCAAATTTGGAAAAGGGGCAAAAAGGAATGACTTGTATTTTGCCTTTTTTGATGAGTCAGTGCAGATATTAGTTAGCAATACTGTATTTTATGTTCCTGGAGATTATTTGAGCAACAACTTTATTAATCTTTTCAAATTGGCCTGTTTATAGCAGATGATGAAAAAAGCCAGTTTCTATCACAGTATTTATGTTCCAGTGATTGTCTTTTCATTTATAGGTGACTAGAGTTCTATAACTTACTTCAATAATGAGAAATCTTTAAAACATTCCCTTTAACAATTAAAGTATGGTCACGTTTCTACAGTCATATAAAGGTAGGCTAGATAGAAGGATATTTGATCACAACTTTACAAATTGGATTATTTTATTAATCTCCTCATTATATTATAATAGAATTCTATGGAGTTCACCATGTTGGCCAGGATGGTCTCATCTCTTGACCTCATGATCCACCAGCCTCGACCTCTCAAAGTGCTGGGATTACAGGCGTTAAGCCACGACATCTGGCCCAATCAGAGATTTTTAAACAAATTAACGGGACAGTCTTACTGTATTTAATTCAAAAACTAGAGTCTAAAAATTAAAGTCATTTTATTTTTTAAAAGTCAGAATAATTATTTTCTTTAATGTAGGTCTTATTTGACAATTATAGAACTCTAGTCAACTGCAAATGAAAAGACAATCACTGGAACATAAATACTATGATAGAAACTGGCTTTTTTCATCATCTGCTATAAACAGGCCAATTTGAAAAGATTAATAAAGTTCTTGGTCAAATAATCTCCAGGAACATAAAATACAGTATTGCTAACTAATATCTGCACTGATTCATCAAACAAGGCAAAATACAAGTCATTCTTTTTTGCCCCCTTTCTAAATTGTGTTTGTCTGTTCATGTGCAGCTCCAGACCCAGGTTCTTCGTTAGAACTTCATGGCCTGCCTGAGCCCTCAGAACCTCATCTTTCCCTAAACTCTAATGGCCTCCACATCACAGGTACACATCAGGCTGTAAAAGATGCTATCACAGACTGGATGTCCTAATTGAAGAGAGCCTTAGAAACAGATCATGGGGACTGAGCACTCTATTCACCATAGAATAATATGATCCAATAAATTCTGGAGGTGGAGCTGGAATAGGGAATCATCAAGGAAATACACATAAGTGCTAATGGAGATGAGAAGAAAAATGAATGTCATATTTTTAATATATATGATTTTTCTTGTATTATTTGCTTTTCTTGACTATTCCTATTACGAAAAGTATCTTCAATAAAATAATTAATAATACATAAAATGGCTTATAGTATGTGATTTTCATATGCAATTTAACAGTCCTGGGATCCTGAGTAAAAAAAAAAACTCTGAGTCAGGCTGTTTAGATTCAAATCCAAGTACTCCCTCCCACCCCCAAATTACTGGCAGCGTGATTTACTGCAAACACTTTGTATGTTTCTTTACCTGTAAAAAAATTTTTTTTAAAAAGGTATCCACTTTATTGGTTTGGAGAGAAGATTACATCAAGCACATGGTATATAGCAAGTATTGAATAAGCAGCAACTATTATTACCACTAGCTTTTTCTTTACTAGATTACGGCTTATTAAACAGTACATTTTATGTCTTACTAGCCTTTTAATCCTTAAAGCTTACTGAATAAACAAGATGTGCCAAGCACTGCATTAGTTTTGGGTTTTTGTTATTTGGTGACTTTTTAACTGGCCGGGGTCTTCTTTTTGAGCAATCCAACTTCGAACGCCCACTTGTGCTAGTGAAGAACAGCACCATTCTCCAGATCCATGAACTACACTTTCAGCTTCTTACATGACATGCTGTATTCTGAGCGCTTTTCACATAACTCACTCCGCCCCAGCCACTTCCCGGCTGCAGGCCTTGGCCTGAGTCAGGTACAGGACAAGGCAGTCCGATGACGGCCCAGTTTCTGGACAAAAGAGGAGCAGAACTTCCAGGATGGGAGGGCCATGAATGAGAATGCCTGCGCCCTCCTCCATCCTCGAAATCAATCGTGGAAAGGAGCTTTTTTGCCCCTCAAGTGGCCTGAACTTAAGCACTCCCAGACCTTTCTCCGTAGTCCACCCAATTAATAAGCCCCATCGGAGACAGGCACGGTCCCTAAATCAAGTTTGTCCAATCAGAGGCCGCTCTAGAACCAGAAGATCCGCTCAGCCCCACCCGAAGCTGCTCCTCCTTTCCAAGTGACAAATTACAAGCAAATTAAACCTCAGGCAAAGCCGAGTGACGGAAGACATAGCCAATCAGTGAGGAAGGAAAATAGCTCCAGCCCGCCGGTGGCAGTGACTAGGATGAACGCCGCGCCCCCCACCCCCACTCTCTATGGGACGACTCCGTTACCTCGTGAGACACACATTCCAGCGACCGCAGCTCGCTACAATAGCGGCAGAAGTAGAGCTGCGAGAGCGGGGCCCGAACCTTCTTTTCTCCCTGGACTAGATAGAGAACCCGATCCGACTGCAGCAAGGACGCCATCTTGGGGAGGGAGGAGCCGACGACCCACCCGCCGCATCACGTGACCCGAAGCCCAGCGTCTTCCTTGTCGCCTTCCCTACGTCTTCCTACGTAAACTTTGACGTTAGGCTTCCCACATCGTCGGGCTCGAGCCTGTCTAAAATCAGAGCGCGCGTGCGCAGCTGGGATCCCAGTTTTCTCCCCAACCCTGGGCCCGCCCCCCAGCGCTTCCTTGAGCGTCCACTGCCCTTTCTGTCATTTGGTCTGGACTCGGCAGATTAAATGCATACAGGTTCAGTGAGCTCCTTTTGTTCTTTTTTCCCAGAATGAAAAGCTGCTCTTTTGTGTTATTTACGACGGCCTCCCCTGCCGCACTTTCTAGGCGAGCATCCAGGAGACAAATGAAGTTCTCAAAGGGACAGGGCTCCGTGGGGACTGAAAGACAAGAGTCACACCAGCAACTGTCTTCTGAGTCTTCCCAATGGCCTTTATGGAACTTTCACGTACATTATCTCATTTGAAACTTTAGGCTGTGAGTTCCTCTACGCAGGTTTTGAGTACATCGTTAACATTAGGTCTAAGCCTATATTGTGGACCTCCAATAAGTATGAGAGGAGGGAATGACATCAATGAACAATGTTGGTAGGCGTCTACATTTTTCTAATGTGTAAACTAAGGCTTAGGTCTGTGTCTTGGGTGAGCAGCTGCTATGTGAGACTGGTATTACGTGGGTGATAAAAGAATTTATTAATAGTTTTAGGTAAAGAAATGCAGATTTATTTGAGAAGGAATGAAATTACGTTGAAAGGTTGCAATGGGCAGACCACCCAGAGAGGAGCTGATTTCAAGGAAACAAAGGCTTGGTGGAGATTTTATAGGACTGTTCTTGGGCTGCAGGGTGCTGTGCAGTACTGATAACTCCAAGGTTGCAGGGAGCTAACTTGCAGGTGTCTCGTGATAGCTGGGTGCAGGAAGATTGTGAATTATTTGCACAGGAGGGCTATGTGTCCTGCACCATGAAGAAAGGCAGACTTATAGTGCATCTGCTCTTTTTGCTTTCCCTTGGTCCCACTAGCCTGACTCCCTTCTAATTAGGACTCTGCAGTATGTAAAAAGACCGTCTAGAACTGCCTAGCAGAAACTGGAGCTCCTGTTGCCTGCCACCTGGTCTATGTTTTTATAATTGTAGTAGTGTTGTATTATTACCTGTCTGACGTTAGAATTGGTGACTGAGAAGATAAGGAACTGAATACTATTAACAAACATTTATTGAGCACTTAAGTGCAGCACACTGTGTCAAAACTTTACATACATTGTCTAATTTAATTCTTACAACTCCAAAAGGCATGTGGCAATATTATTTCTATTTTACAGAGCAGGAAACTTAGGCTCAGGGAAGTGCGGTGACTCCTCTATCAGGCTTCATAGATAAAGGTAGAATGTTGTTCTGTCTGACTCCAGTGCTTGCAGGCATAACCCCTATGTATACTGCCTCCAGCATATTTTCTAATATGATGACGTTAATAATAATGTTACATTTATATAGACCTGTTCAACTTATACAGTGCTAATCTCACAATTTATGTCATGCTTTACCAATGGCGCCTAAAACTCTTTTCTTGTTCATCAAGCAATAGTCTGGCACTAACTGAAATTCATAGGTGGCTTCTGCTCCTAGGAGAAAATATATTACTAGCCAACTGATTTGCAGTTATTTCTTTATGTTAATGAATTCATTGGCTTTCTAGTTTATAAACTAGTCTCCGTGGAGTTTAAATTCCCTTTTCTGGGCTATGCTGTTAAAATGAAGTCCCAGAGCCTGCAGGTACAGAAAGGCTGCAGACTTGCGCTGACTCCACATAAAACAGACACTTTTTAGAGCACTGATTTTGAATAATTCAGTGACCAATTATCTTGTCCCTGCTACATGTCAGGTACTGGGCAGGGAACTAGCAATAAATGAGATACTTTCTGTCCTCAAAGGCTCAGAATCTGGGCCCCAAGGCAGTGTTTCTCAAGTGTGGTCCTGGGTCACCTCCACAAGAATTACTTAAGGGATTTATAAATGTAGATTCAAGGCTCTGCCCAAGACCCAAATTGGAAAGTCTGGGTTGGGGTCCAAGAATCTAAACTTCTAACAAGCTCCCAGGTGAATCTCATGCATACTAAATTAGAAAAGCACTGCTGGCTGGGTGCGGTGGCTCAAGCCTGTAATCCCAGCACTTTGGAAGGCCGAGGCGGGTGGATCACGAGGTCAAGAGATCGAGACCATCCTGGTCAACATGGTGAAACCCCGTCTCTACTAAAAATACAAAACATTAGCTGGGCATGGTGGCGCGTGCCTGTAATCCCAGCTACTCAGGAGGTTGAGGCAGGAGAATTGCCTGAACCCAGGAGACGGAGGTTGCGGTGAGCCGAGATCACGCCATTGCACTCCAGCCTGGGTAACAAGAGTGAAACTCCGTCTCAAAAAAAAAAAAAAAAAGAAAAGCACTGCTTTTTGATAATCACTTGTTTACTTTTCTGTCTTTGACCTTGGAACTGGGCATGGTAGGCCTTATCTCTGATCCCTTTTGACCACTGATAACGCTGCCTGGCAGGATATCAGATATTTTGTGCCCAGAGTGCCTAGAATATGGAGTCCCTTGTGGCAGAAAACGGAAACATTCTCTTGCCATGTCTCTCTCTCTACGTCCAAGGGAACTGGATTCTATTCTTTATAACTCCAGTTCCACAGAACCCTATCTGCCAGACTCTGAAAATTAGACTTGACTTTGGAGATCTGTGTTCCAGTGCCAACTCCAGTTCCCAGGCCCAGGTTCTCCCCTAATCTTTTTATTAATAACTATATAATTAATACATGAATACATTATTTGTATTCCTCTCACAAACATGGTAGTGTGGAAGAGTTAACAGTCTATGGAGTAACTTTTTACCAGTCTAGAGTGTGAGCCTGTAAATAAATGTTCCCCTCTTCCTTCTCTCAGGCCCATTCCCCGTGGTTCCTTAAAGGGTTCTGGCAGGATTGAGTCCTAGTTACGCACAATGGTGATCAGCTTGATAATGCAGCCTTGTGTTGCTTTTCGCTCTTCCTAGCCCTGGACTCACTCTCATCCACTTCTCAATGCTGGCTTGCTGCCTACAAGCTCTCATTTTGAGCTCTGCTTTCTAGGGGGAGCTCACGCTCATACAGAGACCCTAAAGTTAAACTGGCAAATCAAAGGGTAACCATATTTAATAAACACTGGCAATGAGCCCTTGTGAAATGCCAGACCAATTTACACTCTCACCATAAGTGTATGAGATATCCATTTCCCACTGTATTGCCTACCTGGAATATTATCAAATTTGAGTGGATAGTTTTGGCACTTTCTAGCTATGTGATCTTGAAAAAGCCACTTACACCTCTGAGTCTTGTTTCAAGACACATAGAATGAGAAGAATAATCCCTGGCTTGGTGAAAATAAAAAATCATCCAGGCTGTGAAAGCACTTTGTGAGCTTAGAAGTACTAAGCACATGGAAGAAATGGTTCCTAAATATCCCAAGTATGAAAAACCAAAACTGGTTTTCATTTTTATAAAGAGCCCTTCAGAGTAAATCCATAATAATAATGGAAAAACCTGGGAGTTAGTCAGACTTTGGTCAAATGAGGTCTTGTGAAGGGAACTGAATCTGGGCTCTGACCTCAAAGACTCACGGTTTTCTACAGCTTAGGAATCCTGGAGAACTGCTCTCACCAATGCTGGCCACCTGCCATAGCTACCTTCCTCACTTGTGGTTTGCTACTTGAAAACTATATTAATGACAGGTTTTCCTGTGTTGAATCTATCTGCAGGCCAATCTAAAAGTCATAGTAAGTGAACAGAGGGGGAAGAAAAAGGAAGCCCTTGTTGCATCAACATCCATGCTAGTCCCTGCGGGGGCTCTGCCCAGGGAATGTGGTGGTGGCAGGGCTAAAGCTTATTTCCCAAGTGTAAACATGGCAAAAAGCTGCTGGCCTGTTTTCATGCTGGGAAATATTTTGAATCATTTTTGTTTTTGAATGGAACTGAACTTTGAACTTTTTTTTCTCTTTTTAGAGACAGGGTCTTGCTCTGTTGCCCAGGCTGGAGTGCAGTGGCTATTAGAGTTTACTGCAACCTGAGGCTCAAATGATCTTCCACCTCAGCCTCCTAAGTAGCTAGGACTACAGGCACATGCCACCGTGCTTAGCTTATTTTTAATTTTTTTGTAGAGATAGGGGTCTTGCTATGTTGCCCAGGCTGGTCTTTAACTCCTGGGCTCCAGCAATTCTCTGCAAATTTGGCATCCCAAAGTGTTGGGATTATAGCTGTGAGCCATTGTGCCTGACCATGTTCGATCTATGATTTTTTTTTTTTTTAACAGAGATCATTTTTTCCCATATACCTGGCTCCTACAGTAGCTATACCCTTACCCACACCTAACTGCTCCAGCCAAACACCTGGGAGCTTCCTTGGTGGCTTCTTCCTTTGAATAGCTCTAACACATGCCTCTCTATTCTACTCATCTCTTTTTCTTCTGCATGTTTGTCCTCACTCACCTCTGGGCACGCACATTGAACAAGGGGCTATAGCTCTCAGTGAAATGAGGGTGAAATCGTGAAACAGTAAAGCCAGAAGTGACCTTAGAGATTAACTAATCCACTCCGTTTATTTTAAGACAGAAGGAGATGAAGCTAGGGTTTGAACTCAGGGCTTGGTTCCAAGTTTCCTGCTTTCACATTTGGCTGGCAAAGAAAAAAAATTATTCAAAGATACTTGTTAAAGCACAGGAAGGAAGACTTTAATCCGGACCATTGTGATAAGCATAGGGACCACTACAGTGGGTCTTGCAGTAGAGGAGAGAGATTGGGCTCGACTCCCAATACAGCATGGGCCAGTTGGAATGTATAGCCAAGGAGCACCTTGGGGTCACTGGAAGGAAAATTGCTAAGAGCAACCATCAGGAGTTAGGGGGATTCTGGCTAAACTCGTCTTAACGGGATTCTTGCTGAGGACAGGCCAGGGTAATCAGGCAGCACCTGGGGGATGGTAGAGGTTGAGGAACCCAGTCATGGAGAGTTCTCAGTAAACTGACTTAGAGTTCTTTGCCAAAACCACTTTGTTACGAGGAAGTGCACAGATGGGGCTACAGAAGATTCAGAAGCCTGACTAAAATTTGGCCAAGCAAAGAATGTTCTCACCTTCCCTCTTGCACAATTCACCACCCAACCCCAAGTCTTGCTTCTAGGAGAACACCAGTGTATTGCTCACTGAATTGAGCAGAATAGAATTGAAGACTGACTTCCTGCCTAACTCAGTGCCCGGCACAGAGCAAGCCCTCGATAAGTGTTTGTCGAGTGGATGAATGCTATTTTAAACTGTCTGGAACTTGCTGCCATATGGAAGCTGGCAACTAAAACAATTTTTTTTCTTTTTCACCTTTAAGCAATTCCTTCTTTTAGAAAGCAGAACGGGAAATGGGGGTAGAAAAGAAGGTTGCAATTTTAAATTGTATGGTCAGGGTAACCCTCTTGAAAAGGTAAGCTTTGAGCAAAGATTTGAAGGAGGTTGAGCGAGAGCCCAGTGGCTATCTGGGGAAGGAGCCTTTCAGAAGGAGCTAAACAAGGTCCCTAAGGCGTAAGTGAGGAGCAGCAAGGAGACCTGTATCACTGTTAGGGAGTGAGCAGAGGGGAGAGGTTTAGGGGTTGAGGTCCCAGAGGTAATGGGAGCTGGGGGTGCACTCATGTAGGATCTCAAAGGGCATTTAAAGGATGTTGAGTTTTTCTTTGAAGGGAATGTGGAACCATTGCAGGATTTCAAGCAGAGCAGTGATGTGATCTAACGTACATTTTACAAGGGTCACTCCTGACATCATTTTGGAAATGGACCGTAGAGAGACAAGGATAGAATCAGGGCACAGTTAGCAAATTGCAGTAGTGATCCAAGCAAAAGAAGATAGTACCATGGACCAGGGATTCTGGCTGTATTTTGAAGATAGAGCCTATGGGATTTCCTGATGCCCGTAGACTGCCATATGGGAGGGGACAGCTTGAAGTTAGGCAATAGGGAGGCCCTGGTTGGGCCAGTGGACAGTTCCTTTCTCAGTTTGACCAAATTCGGCCACTGAGGGTTTATTTCCTCAGAAATTACCAAGACTGTTTCTTCTCTCTGAGGTCAAAATAAAGACATCCAGGAAAGGACTAGACACTTTTATATTTAAGAGAAGGAAATGAAGCGAACTTGTTCAGTCTCTTGTTTATTTTGTTCCAACTCACAAAGCATGGTCATGACCACAGAGGAAGACATATTTCACAAGAGGCCAGAGAAAGAGCCAGTCAGTCAGCTGCTAAACACATTAATCAGATCTTCAGTGGTCCAGCTCAGGCTGAGGCGATGCGGATGTGGGAGAGCCCAGCCTGTTTAGAATGGGGCCAAGGGCTCTCCACAGGAGCTTCTCCCTGTGCTATGAAGGTCAAATGCGTTAATACAAGTAAAGTGGATAGAGGGCAGCACACTGTCAGTGCTATCAGTGCTATGGAAATATTGGTTATTAGGCCATGGAGCATAGTCCAATCCCTTCATTAACAGGTGAGAAAACAGGTTCAGAGAGAGGAATTCATTTGTCTAAAGTTACACTGGCTCTCCGGCTTTACTTATGAGCAGCACTAAGTTGGCTTCTTAAAAAAATTGTTGAACAGCCTGGCCAACATGGTGAAACCTGTCTCTGCTAAAAATACAATAATTAGCCAGGTGTGATGGCGGGCGCCTGTAATCCCACCTGCTCGGGAGGCTGAGACAGGAGAATTGCTGGAATCCAGGAGGCGGAGGTTGCAGTGAGCTGTCTGAGATTGTGCCACTGCACTCCAGCCTGGACAACAAAGAGCGAAACTCCATCTCAAAAAAAAATTGTTTGGACAATTGAGATTTCCTTTATGCCCCTCTTACCATTTATTCCTGGGAAGTTCTTTTAGACTTTCAGCTGTCATCTGAGAGTTTAATGGGATGTTTTATTACTCTTGAGCGCTGGTAGAAGTGAGCCTCTAAGCTAGCCATCAGTGGCCACTGCCTTCTGGTGTTCCTACCCTGGTGTACCAGGGTTGATCTGTGTGACCAACAGCATATGACAGAAGTGATGTGATGACACTTCTGAGACTAGATTATAAAAGACTGTGGCTTCTGTGTTGGGCCCTCTCTTGTTAGAGCTCTCTCCCTCCCCTCTCTCTCTGTCACAACATGCCCTTTATGTTTGAAGCAAGCTGCCATTTTGTGAGCAATCCCATAGCAAGTCCCGTGTGGCAGGAAACTGAAGCCTCTGGCCCACAGCTGGTGAGGACGAAGGCCTGCCAGTAACCAGCAAGTGAGCTCAGAGGTGGATTCTCCAGTTCCACTTGAGTATGGAGATGGTCACAGACCCAGATGACAGCCTGACTGTAAACTTGTGAGAGACCCTGAGCTAGAACCACCCAGGTAAGCAACTCCTGGACTCCGACCCTCAGAAACAGTGAGATAATAAAAGTTTAGGCTCCTAAGTTTGGGGATACTTTGTTCTTTCCTTACCACCACTGTAACAGTGAACCTCTGCCTCACTGTATACTTCTCTTTCCATCTCTGCCAGGTCCGCTATCCTATTCACGGCTTCCTGTGCTCCCTGCATGTTCCCATAATGAACTGTCTTCTCTGAGGTCAAACCCAAAGTCATCAAACCAGCTGAATCAGTCACAGTACCAACAGGAAACAGATGGTGGGCTGAAATAGATACTTTGAAGAAAGTTTAATACAGGAACTATTTGCGGAATTGTGGGTGGTGGGGAGAGCAATGAAAAGGAATACTGAAGTCCTTGGGGATAGTAAAGGTGGGTGCTATTTATGGCCTAAGACCTGAAGAGGCAAGGGTGGGAGCAGCTACTGGACTCTGGAGACAAATAGAGCTGTATGAAGAGGGTCCCCTGACAGGAATTGGGC
Source organism: Sapajus apella (assembly GCF_009761245.1). Lineage (NCBI taxonomy): Eukaryota > Metazoa > Chordata > Mammalia > Primates > Cebidae > Sapajus > Sapajus apella. The sequence continues at coordinate 916,880 of NW_022437011.1, read as the reverse complement.
CACAGAGCCAGCCTTGCAGCCCCTGGGGTAGGGGTTGGGGGGGCAGAATGCAAAACACCTCAGCTCCTGCAGATGCTTCCCTCTTTGATGAGCTCACCAGAAAGTTAGACATCAAGAAAATCTATCTTAGTTTCCTTCAGAAAAAGACTGTGGGATAATGGTTTAAATGCAAGTCATTTATTTGAGAGGTTTAGAGGTTCAGGGTACACCAGTAGGGAACTGAGGAAGTGATATAAAGAAGTGAAGGCAGCTGTTATGATTGTGTTATTAAGCCAGCTGTCATGAGTGACTGGAGCCTAGTCGCACAGAGAAACTCTGGAAACGATGTAAACACACCTCTCAGAATTATTCCACTGAAGGGTAAGGGAGTTGGGGTATTTATACCCCTAATGTCTTTGGCTGAGGGCTGCTCCTGGAGAAAAGGGTTAATTCTTGGATACTTTTGGACTGACAGACCAACCTTCTGTGGTTCTGGGAAAAGCTCTCAGACACAAAGATACAGATACTGGCAATTGGAAGTCTGTGAAACACTGAAGCGGAGAAGGCCCAAGAGATTTTTGCAGGGATTGGCAGTGTTTGCTACCAGGCCCTCTGATAGGGTACATTCAGATGAACTTCCTATTCACAAGGCTGGATGGAGAAGTGTGCAGAGGGTGAATCTGAAAGCAGAAATAAAACGAATGCATGCTTAAAGTTAATAAGTAAAATTTACTAATACTCTCTTAAATATAGATGCACTGTATAGGTTTCAAAACGATAATTTTTCCCTTTTATTCTCACAATTACTGTCCCTATCCTCTCTCGTAACCATGTAGCTAATTGTCTGATTCTGGTTGTGCACTGTGCAGTGTGCATTGCAGTTCTCATTGTGCCTGTGCATCTCACTGTGCCTTAGCTAGGTCAGGAATTACTCCATTTCAGTGAGGAGAAAAAGAGTCACAGAGAGGCCCTAACTCAGTAAGAGTCATTCAGATGCAAGACATTTAGAATCAGTTCTTTTACTTCCTGGTTGGGTAACCTTAGACAAGTTAACAATCCTCTTTGGGCCTCTGTTTTCTGATGTGTAAAATAGGGGTTAATAACATTTTCACCCTAGAATAGTAGTATAACGCTTATAAAATCCTTGCTATGCAATATGTTCCCAATAAATGTTTTGTTCAAGTAAATGATCTTTTTTGAAAAATATAATATAGGCAAATGCATATATATATTTGAGACCAAAGTTTGCTTCAAAAATTAGGCTGACTGAACAGAGATATCTGCTGGTAATAGACATTCTATTATCTCTAGCTACATGACTCTGTAATAATTGAACACTTTGGAATTAAGCCATGAGAATTGATTCAAATAATTATAACCACACTAATGAGACCATATGGCTATCAGACCACTTCAAAGCTATAAAATGGAATCCTTCCATTTCCTCTTCTTCCTCCCTGTCTGCTTAGCACCTTGTTCTATCTCAGATTCCATGTTTGAGAAATGTCATCATTTACCGTCCTTCCTAATCATTAATTCAATGAAGTATTTCAGCCATAATACAAAAGTTATAATTAAAATAAAAATTCCTGCATCTTATTTTCAGTCTAGAAGTTTATTTCCTTTTTTTTTTTTTTTTTTTTTGAGACAGAGTCTTGCTCTGTCACCCAGACTAGAGTGCAGCAGCACAATCTTGGCTCACTACAGCCTCCGCCTCGCAGGTTCAAGCAATTCTCTGCCTCAGTCTCCCAAGTAGCTGGGATTACAGGCACCCACCACCACGCCCGGCTAATTTCTGTATTTTTAGTAGAGACAGAGTTTCACCATCTTGGCCAGGCTGAGTCTTGAACTCCTGACCTCGTGATCCACCCGCCTCTACCTCCCGAAGTGCTGGGATTACAGGCGTGAGCTACCGCGCCAGGCTGGTTATTTCTTTTGAGTTAGCAAGTGAGTGGAGCTTCCCCCAAACAGTAAGAAGGCATTTTGGCCAAGGATTTATAGAACAAAAAGAACCTTAGGAATTTTTTTCAGGAAGAAAGGGAAGGGAGGGAGACTAGTAATTTCAGGAGCCCTGGTGCTTATTGCCTGACTTTTGGGAAGAACTGAGCTGTTTAGGGGCCTGTAAGCAGGGAACTAATGTCTGAGTCAGGACAGATTCATCAGTGAGACAAAACAGGTCGCCCACACACAGGTATTGCTTTTAATTCAAAACTGTAGTAATCTTAAGATCCTTGAGCCTTAGCTTTAAAAAATTTTTGGAGGTACAAGTGACTCCAGAGAACATTTAACTCAACTCTCTTCTTTTCACTTCTGGAGGCTGAAGATTTAGAAAGGGGAAGGAACTTCCTCAAGATCACATGGTAAACTAGTGACAGAGCCAGGACTAGGAGCCATGGTTTAATTCTGTGCAGAACCTTTACCTTGTGCCAGTGACACACTCCCTGCCCCTTCTCCCAGTCTTCCACTGTCTCAATGAGCCCCTTCTGTGACATCTCTCTGCTTCCATACCTCCAGTGTTAGGGAGCCCATGACATCCCAAGAAAGCCTGTTCTGTCCATTTTCAGATAGCTCTTTCAAAACATTCTTTCTCTGGATGAACTGAGATCTGCTTCTCAGCTGACACTTTCCGACTCTACGTCAGCTTCCTCTGCCCCAGGCATATTTCAGAGGTTTGCTCAGATTCTCCATTGTCTGCATGAGTCCTCCCATCTCTAGACTAAACATCCTATTTTCTTACAATTCTATCTTTTTTTGGCTGCAGTGATCTATGATTGTGCCACTGCACACCAGCGTGGGTGACAGAGCAAGACCTTGCCTCTTAAGGCTGGGTGCGGTGGCTCATGGTTATAATCCTGTCACTTTGGGAGGCCGAGGCGGGTGGATCACCTGAGGTCAGGAGTTCGAGACCATTCTGGCCAACATGATGAAACCCTGTTTCTACTAAAAATAAAAAAATTAGGCAGGCATGGTGGCTAACACCTGTAATCCCAGCTACCCGGGAGGCTGAGGCAAAAGAATTGCTTGAACACGGGTGGCAGAGGTTGCAGTGAGGCGTGACAGTGCCATTGCACTCCAGCCTGAGTGACAGAGCAAGACTCTGTCCTCACTGCCCCCCTCTGCCCCCCAAAAAACTGAACTTTGAGCAAAGAAGATTATCCTCCATAATGTGGGTGGACCTCATCCAATCAACTGAAGGTCTTAAGAAAAAGATAGACCTTCCCTGGGAAGAGGGAATTCTGCCAGCAAACTGCTTTCAGACTCAAGATGCAACATCAAGTCTTCCCTGGGTTTCTAGCCTGCTGGGCTACCCTGCAGATTTTGGACTTGCTAGCCTTCACAATCATGCAAGCCACTTCCTTAAGAATCAGTTTCGGCCGGGCGCGGTGCCTCACGCCTGTAATCCCAGCACTTTGGGAGGCCGAGGCGGGTGGATCACGAGGTCAAGAGATCGAGACCATCCTGGTCAACATAGTGAAACCCCGTCTCTACTAAAGATAACAAAAAATTAGCTGGGCATGGTGGCGCATGCCTGTAATCCCAGCTACTCAGGAGGCTGAGGCAGGAGAATTGCCTGAACCCAGGAGGCGGAGGTTGCGGTGAGCCGAGATCGCGCCATTGCACTCCAGCCTGGGCAACAGGAGCGAAACTCCGTTTCAAAAAAAAAAAAAAAAAGAATCAGTTTCTCTTTCTCTCTCTCCACACACACACACACACACACACACACACACACACACACACACACACACACACACACACACACACAGTTCTGTTTCTCTGAAGAACTCTGTGAGTTAATACAATAGTTTTTCAAGCTTACAGCTTTGCCTTCGGCACAACTTCAGAACTGGAAAGAGGAGTCTTACTTGACCTCTCATCATTATTCATTTATTCATTCATTCAACTTTTTCTGTACCTAGGTGCTGGTGATAGAAAGAGAAATACTGTAACCAGAAATTTGAACTTAGGGAGGACTGTGATAAAACCAGGCCCCACTCAAAATTGTTAGTGCAGAGTGGCAAAGAGTTTAGGCTCAGTAGTCAGGCTGTCCTGGCTTCATACTTTGGCTCTGACAATTGTCAGTTCATGGCCTTGGCAAGTCACTCAACCTCCCTGAGCCTCAGTTTCCTCATCTGTAAAAGGGAGAATTTGGATTAGATTGTTTTTAATTTTTCCCTTTAATTTTGGACATGCAGTGTTTCAATTTAGTGAAAATTCAGGAAGGAAAGAAATGTACATAGTATGAAGGCTCTACTGTAGGGCCTAGGGAAAAAATCCTATATATGAGCATGTCATTCATATATACTGTCTTTTCAAATAAGTAATATTTACCAAGCATATGCTCTTTCACATTCATGATTTCACTTCATTCTATTTCATCCTCATTAAAGCCCCTTAAGGTAGGCATTAGCATTCACATTTTGTAGAAGGGAAAACAGAGTCTCATAGACATTAAATACTGCATCAAGGTCACAGTAAGTGCCAGAACCAGGATTCAAACTCAGTTTTCAAAAATTCTGAACTACGTGATCTTGCATTACCTCCTTTTTCTTGCGAATTCTTGGCAGTTCGGAAGAGTGGTATGAGTTTAAGAACTCTGAAATGTGTTTCAGCATCGTGTTATCTTCAAATAGTTTGTCAAAGTATAGTCTTTAAGCTGGGAGTGGTGGCTCACGCCTGTATTCCCAGCACTTTGGGAGGCCAGAGCAGGTGGTTCGCTTGAGCCCAGGAGTTCGAGACCAGCCTGGGCAACATGACAAAACCCCATCACTACAAAAAAAAAAGTATAGTCTTCAAAATGTTAAAAATATAATATCACACACACACACACACACACACACACACACACAGAAAGCATGAATCAAAGTTTTATATAGATGTTTAATGAAGGAACCAGTAGGATGACAAGGAATGCTAAAATAAAATTAATAGGTTAGATGCAAAATTGGTTAATGACCTATAGGACAATAAAATCATAACCTTTGAGGTTATCTTTTCTATGAGACAGAAATCAATTGTATTTCTGCTGGATGGTACAAGCCAAAACAACAAAAAGCCCATTTGTACCATATCAAATGTTCTAAAGTTAACATCTAACTTTACGGAATTGTAAAATGTCTAAATCCCAATTAATGGTAAATAGTCAATCAAACAAAGGTCCGTATCCTTTGGGAGTCTGATAGTTCTTTAGAGCACACAGGTCATGCTCTAGTGTGATGTTGGTAGGACATGTAGTCATCCTTTTGGTGATATTTCCAAATTTCTGGATGATTTTTCTTATCAGTCTGTCTCAAAAATTATGATCAGAAAGATGAATGATTTCATTAGAGGATATTTGGCTTGATTCGTTTGCACAGAAGCCTTGTTGTATGGCCAGTAAATCTAGAGCTATATGTTTCTGAGCAACTATTGCAGCCAGACAATTAGCTTCCTTCTGGAGATATCACAAGGAACTAGGGTTAAATTTTCCATACCCAGCATCATTTCAAAGATATTCTCAACTAGATTGAGAAATAGTTCACATATTATACAATTAATTCATTTAGAGTGTACAATTCAATGGCTTTTAGCATTTACAAGTTTACACAACCGTGACTACAATCAATTTTATAAGATTTTTATTACCCTAGAAAGAAATACAATAGTCTTTAGACATCACCCCACATTCCCTTTACCACTCTTACTGGTAGGAAAGCACTAATCTATCTCTGTTGATTTGCCTGTTTTGGTTTGGATATTCCATATAGATTGAGTAATTGAATATGCAGTACTTTGTGACTGGCTTCTTTCTCTTTAGCATACTATTTTTCGGGTCCATCTATCTTGAAGCCTACATCAATACTTTTTTTATTGCTAAGCAATATTTCATTGTATGGTTATGCAGACTTACTCCAAGAGTCCAACTTTATTCTTTTGATTTTTTCCCCTTTATTCTATTGATGTGATATATCGATTTTTGGATGTTATACCAACCTTGCATTCCTGGGATAAGTCCTACTTGGTCATGTTTTATAATCCTTATATAATTCCGGGTTCAATTTGTTAGTATTTTGTTGAAGATTTTTGTGACTATATTCATAAGACATATTGGTCTGTAGTTTTCTTTTCTTGTGATATCTTTGTCTTATTTTGGTATCAGCATAATACTGTGAAAGAAAAATATCTTGGACCCCCAAAATCACTAAGGAAAAAAGCTGGAAACTGCTTAATGCAAACCTGCCTTCCATTCTATTCAAAGCTATCCCTCACTAGGTCTGGTGGCTCACGCCTGTAATCCCAGCACTTTGGGAGGTCAAGGCGAGTGGATCACCTGAAGTCAGCCTGGCCAAATAGTGAAACCCTGCCTCTACTAAAAATCCAAAAAATTAGCTGAGCATGGTGGCATGCATCTGTAGTCCTAGCTACTCAGGAGGCTGAGACAGAAGAATACTTGAATCCAGGACGTGGGGGCTGCAGTGAGCCAAGATCGTGCCACTGCACTCCAGCCTGGGTGACAGAGTGAGACTCTGTCTTAAAACAAGAACAAAAACAATGACAAAAACCCCCACAAAGGTATCCCTCTTCTCATTGACATAGATGCATATCTGATCGCCTACCTTGTGAAGGCTAAAAATAAATGCAAAAAATGAAAACATTTGTGTCTCGCCTGTGACCCGGAAGCTCCATCCTGCTTTGAGTTTTCCTGCCTTTGCTTCAAGTTGTCCTGCCTTTCCAGACTGAATGTACTTCTTACCTGTATTGATGCGTGTCTCATGTCTCCCTAAAATGTATAAAACCAAGCCATGCCTGACCACCTTGGGTGCATATCATCAGGACTTCCTGAGGCTGTCATGGGCGCCTCCTCAATTTTGGCAAAATAAGCTTTCTAAATTAACTGAGACCTGTCTCCGATTTTCTGGGTTCCCAAATGCATTGGGAAGTGTTTGTGAAGAATTGGTATGAATTCTTCTTTAAATGTTTAGTAAACTCACTGGTGAAGCCATCTGGTCTTGGACTTTTAAAAACAATTACCAGTTTAATCTTTTCATTTGTTGTGAGTCTATTCAGGTTTTCTATTTCTTCTTGAGTGAGGTTTGGTAGTTCATGTCTTTTCTAGGAATTTGTCCCTTTCCTCTAAGTTAGTTAACTGGTTGTCAAAGAGTTATTAATAGTATTTCCTTGTAATTCACTTTATTTCTGAAAGGTCAGTGGTAATAGCTCCAATTCCATTTCTGACTTTGATTTCATAAATTACTTTTAGTAATTTGGATGTCAGTCTTTCTTGTTAGTTCTGGTTAAAAGTTGGTCAATTTTGTTGATCTTTTAGAAAAAAATCAACTTTTGGTTTTCTTGGTTTTCCTTTTCTCTATTTTGTGGACATGCATTCTAATCCTTATTATTTTCTTCTTTATAATTGCTTTTGATTTAGTTTTCTCTTATTTTTCCAGTATCTTAGTTGGTAGGTTAGGTTGTTGATGTGAGATCTGTCTTCCTTTTTAATGCAGGCATTTATAGTTGTAAATTTTCCTCTACATACTGTTTCAACTACATCCCATAGCTGTGTCTTCATTTTCATTCATCTTAAAGTACTTTATATTTTTTATGATTACTTCTTTGATACACTGATAGCATGTTGTTTTATTTTCCTATATCTGTTAATACTCCAAATTTCTTTCTGTTCTTGATTTCCAATTTCACTTTATCATGATTGGAGAATATACTTTGCAAGAGTTCAGTCTATTTAAATTTATTGCAGTTTGTTTTGTGGCCTTGCATATGTCCAATTCTCGATAGTGTTCTATGTACATGTGAGAGGAGCATGTAGTATGTATTACTCTGTTGTTTGGTAGAGTGCTCTATAGATGTGTTTTAGGTCTAGAGTGTATATGGTATTGTTCAGTTCTTCTACTTTCTTGTTGATCCTCTGCCTGTTTGTTCTATACAATATTGATAGTTAGGTATTGGGATCTTTGACAACCGTTAAATTGTCTACTTCTTCCCTAAATTCTGTCAATCTTCGTGTTATTTTTTTCTTTTGTTAGTGCATATATTTATAATTGTTATAATTTCGTGATGGATTAACTCTTTAACACAAAATGTGCCTCTTTATCTCTAGTAATGTTTGTTTTTGTTGTTTTTGAGACAGAGTCTCATTCTGTCACCCAGGCTAGAGTGCAATGGCGCAATCTTGGCTTGCTGCAACCTTCACCTCCCGGGTTCAAGCAATTCTTGTATCTTAGTCACTTGAGTAACTGGGATTACAGGTGAGCACCACCATGGCTAGTCAATTTTTGTATTTTTAGCAGAGATGGGCTTTTGCCATATTGGCCAGGCTAGTCTCGAACTCCTGACCTCAAGTGATCCACCTGCCTTGGCCTCCTAAAATGCTGGGATTACAGGCGTGAACCACTGTGCCAGTCCTTTTTTGTTTTAAAAAGCTATGTTTTCTATTACTGATATAGCCACTTTGGTTTTTTTTTTTTAAACCAGCAACATAGTCATTTATTATTATTATTATTGTTATTATTATTTGAGATGGAGTCTCGCTGTGTCCCCCAGGCTGGAGTGCAATGGTGTGATCTTGGCTCACTGCAACCTCTGCCTCCTGGGTTCAAGCAATTCTCCTGCCTCAGCCTTCTGAGTAGCTGGGATTACAGGAGTCTGCCACCATGCCTGGCCAATTTTTTGTATTTTCAGTAGAGACTGGGTTTCATTATGTTGGCCATGCTGGTCTTGAACTCTTGATCTTATGATCCACCTGCCTTGGCCTTCCAAAGTGCTGGGATTATCAAGTATTATGTACTATACATTATTGTATTTGCCGTTCTTTTATATGTCTGGCAATATAGTAGGTTTGTTTAAACCAGCATCACTGCAAACACATAAGTAATGTGTTGTGCTATCATGTTACAATGGCTACGATGTCACTAAGTGAAAGAAATTTTTCAGCTCCATTATAATCTTTTTTATTTTTACTTCAGCTTTCCCATGGTTGCTGTTTGCCTTATATATATGTTTATATACATGTATTTCGTTTCTTTTGCTTTCAATCTATGTATAGTTTTGAATCTAAAGTGTGCCTCCTGAAGACAGAATGTAGGTTAGATCCTGAAGACAGAATATCGGTTAGATCTTTGCATTTTTAAAATCCAGTCTGGCAATCGCTGCCTTTTGATTGGACTATTTAATCCATTTGCATTTAATGTTATTATTGATAAAGTTGGATTTACATTTGCTACTTCACTTTTTGTTTTTATATCTTTCAAGTATGTTCATTCTTATTCTTCCTTGACTGCTTTCTTTTGCATCGAATGAATATTTTTCTAAAGTAATAATTTATATTTTAAAATTTATTTTCTTTGCTTGTTTATTCCAATATCAGAAAACCAAGCCAAGACATTAATTTCCATCTGACTTTATATACAGTCTTTAGAAGTGAGTGACTTTCTCTTTTCTCAGGGTCCTTAGTGTTTGCTAAATTTGCTGGCATGATGGTAAGTAAGGATTATGATATAGTTTGGATATTGTCCCTGCCCAAATTTCATGCTGAAATGTAATTCCACTGTTGGAGATGGGACCTAGTAGGAGGTAGCTGGATCATAGTGGCAGATTTCTCATGAATGGTTTAGTACTATCCCCTTGGTACTGTGCTCATGATAGTGAGTTCTCTTGAGATCTGGTCATTTAAAAGTGCGTGACACCTCCCCACTCTCTTTCTTGCTCTTGGTTTCGCCATGTGATGTGCCTGCTTCTGCTTCACTTCTGCCATGATTGTAGGTGATGCTTCCTGAACAGCCTACAGAACCATGAGCCAGTTAAGTCTCTTTTATAAATTACCCAGTCTCAGATATTTCTTTAAAACAATGCAAGAGAAGCTTAATACACATTACTAGCCCAATGCTGAAACCCTGTAAGCCAAATAATAGGTATCAGACCAGTTTCCTGGGAAGGCTTTGTAGCCTCACTTCCACACAGGAAATACAGCACTTCTTCTTTAATGGTTATATGATTATAGCTGATTAAATGAATTTATTCTCAAATATAACTCTTTGGATGGCTTTGATCATATGATTGATTTTTTCAATACAGTCTGGTAAAAAGGATGGCAGATTCATTGAATCTGTTCAAATAATTACATAGCCAAAGATTCACTAAAAATATTTACTCTTGAATTCTGACAGGCCAGTGAAAACAAGGTATCATTAAAAATATTTTATTTCAGTTTGCAATAAGCATTGTTTGCTAAATTGAGGGTTAGCAGTAGATCAAGAAGAAAGGACTTTCTTTTGTACTCATCAGAAAATGGGACATTAAAAACAATCTAACCATATTCCAAAGCAAATAATCATGATTACATTTCCCTTGTTGGCTTATTAGGCTCATGTGATTCATTCTTGACTCACAAGTCTTGGATCAGCAGTATACTTCCATGGCTTTTTGCTTCAGGACTAAAGAGTCCTAGCAATCCTGATTGATTCAATGTTGTGGTTCAGTCTATAGATGTCTACTTGTGGTCAGAAGTCAGTGAATACTGAGAAGGCTGCCCTTATAAGTCTATTTCAGCTAAGAGCATCTGGTACAATCTTCTTTACCAAGGCTCTGGGGTTGTCCTGTGTTGATGACTCTTTAGCTTATAGACTCTTTAGGCAAGCATGGAAGAAAAATAAAAACCATCTTTTGTTGATTAAACTGAAGGCTCTATTAATTTATTACAGTAAACAACAAGTTGTTTACTGTAATAAATTAATTGAGCCTTCAGTTTAATCAAAATAGGGAAAAATAAAATCTTCTATTGTGTTGTGGATTTTGTCAGTGTTTCCTCAGGGTAAGAATATACTATGGACATGGGGACAAGGACAAAACTACTTTAAAAAGTAACATAAAGAAGATACGCCTTAAGTTTTTTTATTAGACATCTTGTGGGCTTAATATATGATGAAATTCTGACAACATTATTGAGCCAATTAGGAAATATGGAGCAGGCCAGGCACAGTGGCACACACCTGCAATCCCAGTATTTTGGGAGGCTGAGGCAGCCAGTCACCTGAGGTCAGGAGTTTGAGACCAGTCTGGCCAACATGGTGAAACCCTGTCTCTACTACAAATATAAAAATTAACTAGGTGTGATGGTGCCATTGTAATCCCAGCTACTTGGGAGACTGAAGCAGGAGAATCATTTGAACCTGAGAGGCAGAGGTTGCAGTGAGCCAAGATTGCACCACTGCACTCCAGCCTGGGCAACAGAGTAAGACTGTCTCAAAAAAAAAAAAAAAAGAAAGAAAGAAAAAAAGAAAGAAAGAAATATGGAGCATATAAATACCTAATTAATTCTTGCATCCTTCTTATGAACAACACATCATGTGTTATAATATGAGAGATTAAAATGCTAAATCCTTAGTATTTTAGCCATCTAAGAAGCACCAGCTATGGTTTGACATGTAAAATCACATGTAAAAATTACATTTTTTCTAAATTCTGGAACTGATCATGGGAATGCAGCATTAAAAAGAGTTTTCAAAGAAGAATTATCGCTAGCATAAGACAGAAGCATAGATGCCTAGGAACAACGAAAGATTGTAGTTTGGCTCTCTATTAACCAAAGTGACAATACACTCAGTAAACACAACTAAAGGTATAATTATAAGGAACTTCAGCTATTTCAGAAATGATGAACTGTTGTTGTTTTGTTTATTTTTGAGTTGTCAAGGGCATGACAAAGTCAACATAAAGTGGAGAAATTTATTCTGATTAGATATACGTCTCCTATTCGGGCAGATAACATAGAAATTAGAAATAACTGTTACTATCCCTTGTTAAGAACAAAGTGAATATTCTAAAACTAGTTTGTCATTTTAACATAAAGAAAAAGAAAACTAAATTCTGCTATTGCATTAATATAACAATTGCCAGTAAAGGATTCACAATCCTTTTTAAAAGTTTTATGGGTAAGCCCATTAAAGCAGAGCTAGTTTAGTCACAACTTTAACATATTTCATTGTCTCTTTCCACACTCATTATTTGCAGGTACTATAAGTCAAGGTAAACAAAGTGTTATTTTCCTCAAACTTCAATTTGCCCATTCAAATATATGTCTATATTGAGGGGGTGGGCATGGTGGCTCATGCCTGGGATCCTAGCACTTTGGGAGGCCGACGTGGGCAGATCACCTGATGTCAGGACCAGCCTCACCAACATAGTGGAAACCCTGTCTCTATTAAAAAATACAAAAAATTAGCCGGGCATGGTGGTGCACACCTGTAATCCCAACTACTCGGGAGGCTGAGGCAGGATAATTGCTTGAACCTGAGAGGCAGAGGCTGCAGTGGGCACTCCAGCCTGGGCGACACAGCAAGACTCTGTCTCGAAAAACAAAACAAAACCAACCAAACAAACAAACATATATATTCACTAATCTTTCACAGTCTGGTACATTCATTTTGCTTCCAGACAAAATTTACTCACTTTTCCCTTAATAAGCCAAGCTGCACTCATAATTGTATATGCACCTTCCTATTTCTTTGCTATTTCAATTCTTAGTATAGTCTCAATAACCCATATAAATTACAACTTTTAACCAATTTCTGTTTCCTCTTTTATTTCTCACAGAGATAATGGCAGGCAAGTAACTGAGTATGACTTGAAATATACAAACATTTAGCAGGCCAGTATAGGTCAAAAGCAATCATTATAATGTCTCCTGTGGTCACACATCCCTTTTGCATTTCTTTCTTTTTTTTTTTTCTTGATACAGAGTCTTGTTCTCTCACCCAGGCTGAAGTGGAGTGGTGCAATCTCAGCTCACTGCAACCTCCACCTCCCAGGTTCAAGCGATTCTTGTGCCTCGGCCTCCTGAGTAGCTAGGATTACAGGCATACACCACCATCCCCGACTAATTTTTGTATGTTTAGTACAGACAGGCTTTTGCCATGTTGGTGAGGCTGGTCTCAAACTCCTGGCCTCAAGTGATCCACCCACCTCAGCCTCCCAAAGTGCTGGGATTACAGGTGTGAGCCACTGTGCCAGCCCTTTTTACATTTCTTTAAGTGGTAAAATAAAGCATATACATCAATATAATCCAAAGGTGTATCAACTCTCAAACATATAAAAATAAGAGGCAAAGGTATGCAAATGGTGTATAATACCATGCTTGGTGACCAATGTTTTTGCATTCTATCTTTCTTAGAAATTATCTGAGCAGCTAAGATTATTCATCAGTTTCCTTGATCTAGTATCAATCTAAATTCTCAGTTAATTAGAGACCTTGGAAATTATGTTTAAGCTGATATATTACAGAGTAACATAATCACTGATGACTGATGACATGAACTATTTAGGAAATTCAGATTAACTACAATCTCCACGATAAAACACTCTTCATCACTCTCACATCATCTTGCTTTATGTTCTTCATGGTTTCACAAACTCATATCATTTTGCTTATTTATTTGCTTACTTATTTTTTGTGAATATTTTCCCACTAGATGTAAGCACAATAAATAAAGATAATTTGTCTTCCTTAGTGCCTAGAATGTGTAGGAGATATTGAATAAATAGCTTCAAATAAAGGAATACAGTAATTCCTCACTCAGCCTCCTCGGTAGGTTCTTGGAAACTTTGATTTTAAGTGAAGCTATATATGAGGAAACCAATTTTACCATAGACAAATGGACATAAAGAAGAGTTAAGTTCCTACAGCATATTTCTACTAACAAAAACCACCAAACTTCTAAATAAAGACTAAAACACTTCTACTATTGAACATTGAAATAATTGTGAGCCATACATACATTTAAGAAAGATTAGTAAAAATAAGGAAGAAAATTATTTATCTGCTTATTTTAGTTTAGAGTTCGGGTGGCCAGAGCCTGTCCTGGCAGCTCAGGGCTCAAGGCAGTAACCAGCCCTGGACAGAACGCCATCCCATTACAGAGCACACTCACACACACCCACAGTCATTCACACTGGGACTACATAGACACGCCAGTCTGCCTAACATGCACATCTTTGGGACGTGGGAGGAAACTGACCCGGGTACCTGAAGAAAACTCACGAAGACATGGGGAGAATATATAAACTCCACACAGACAGTGGTCCCAGCAGGGAACCAATTGTTTTTCCTCATCAACGTTATAACAGAAGGATATGATTCAGGGATCTGCTGTACATGAATAAAATCTTTACTCATCATAATTGTACCAGATGTGAGGAATAGGTCCCATTTTACTGTTTTTAAAAGTAAGGAAACTGAGACGTTAATCAGCCTTTAGCTACTGGATGACAGACTCAAAATTCTGGTTTTCTGGTGTCTAATACAATATATTATTCCCCACAACTAAATAAATATATTTGTACAAGTAAAAAATGAAAATAACAAGTCTTGTGTAGATATGATTCCTAGAGAGGGTATTTGCTATGCATTGCATCCTAATGGCTGCCCCTTTAGGCAGTGACTTGTTTGTTTGTTTTTTGGATACGGAGTCTCTCTTACCTAGGCTGGAGTGCTGTGGGGCAATTTGGCTCACTGCAGCCTCTGCCTCCAGGGTTCAAGCGATTCTCCTGCCTCAGCCTCTCCAGTAGCTGGGATTACAGGTGCCTGCCACCATGCCTGGCTAGTTTTTGTATTTTTAGTAGATATGGGGTTTTACCATGTTGGCCAGCATGGTCTGGAACTCCTGACCTCAGGTTATCCGCCTGCTTCGGCCTCCCAAAATGCTGGGATTATAGGCATGAGCCACCGCGCCCGGTCAAGGCCGTGTTTTGATGGAAGCCAATGTCATTAGACTACAACTTCTTCTGTACGAGTTTCCCCCACTCTCAGGGGCTCTCTGAGAGAGTATTATTTCTTTGAGATCCTGATGGTTTTCTCTTTGGAATAGTTGTCATAGAGGACCAAGGAAGTTGTGAGTCTTCCCTGGCTTTTGCTGTAACAAAAGCTTGATTGCCGAAATTGGCTATTTTCCCTTCTCCTGCATCCCAACACAGCATCTGTTATTCTTCCCTTCAGTGCTCTCTTAGCAAAATCAGTCCAGCCAAGGCAGCTGACTTAACATGGTCTGATCCCATGGGGATTCAAACTTTATTTCTGGATTCTTTTAGGGTCCCAGGGCAAGTCAATGTTAAAGAGATACTAATAAACTGCTAAATGGAAAGGGAGACTAGGCCTTGGCTGGCTCCAGTCCTAAGCTTCCCCTCGTCTCAGAGGGAAATCAATGTTCACGGCAGGGCACATGGAGTTACGAGTTGTCCACCCAAAGGAACTTTTCTAACCAGGGAAAACGTTGTACTAAGATTGTCCTCCTGTTGTAGTAAGCCAAGATCACACCACTGCATTGTAGCCTCATGACACAGTGAGACTCCATCTCAAAAATAAAAAATTAAAAAAAGACTGTCCTCCTTCAACTCTTTTTTTTTTTTTTGCTATTAAATAAGAGTTTTGTATTAAACTGTTCAGAATTGGGTTGTCCTTGTTTTTAGGATCCCACATTATCTCTTTTGAATAAAACATGTTGTTGGGTGACAGCCCTTAGGGTTTTTGTCAAATCATTTCCCGTGTGAATCCCCTTTATCCTCATTGTCCTTGGCTTAAGAAGATGGTATCTGATAATGATGATTTAGAGGTAATTTCTGCTGACCTCATCCCTGAATCAGAGGAAACAGCAGGGAGTAAGTTCTAAGTTCAGGGCCCACACCGTATCAAGTTTAGGCCTGGGGAAGACAGTATGACTCTTTCCAAACTCTCCAAAACACAACTGGGCTCCAAGACTGCCCAGGGTCTCACTGATAGTCAAGGCTTGGGCTCCTTTATTCAGAAGAGTAAGATTAAAGAAAACTTCTGTAAATTAAAAAGTGTTGGTGCCGAGATGGCGCTCCATGGATCACATGGAGGGGACAGAAGATTGCAGAATTGGCAATGTCCTGCGTGGAAGCTGGGCCACCCAGAGTGGCCTGGGAAGCCTCTCAGATGCTGGATTCTACTGGGCTGTTGATCACCTTGGGTTGGGCTATTTCATTGTTATCACAAAATAAATAGGATGCTCAAAGTCATGTTCTGGCAGAGAATCAAGCAACTTCACACTGGTCCTCTAAACCAATCCTCATAGCAGGGCTGGGAGACAGGTGTTACCTTTCCCACCTTACAGAGAATGAAACAGAGAGGCAAAGCCTCCGAAGGACACCACACTTCCGACATTGCAAAGCAGGATCTGAGTCCGGGCTCCTCCGTCCAAATCCACTTGCTAGACTTTCTTTCCCACGTGTAGACTACAGCTGGAAGGGTCTTGGAGGACACATTTTAGGCCAACCCTCTCGGTTTACAATCCAGAGAGCGGAGACCCCCGAGAAGCCGAGTGACTTGTCCAAGGCCACGCAGCGAGTGTGTGCAAGGTGGGAGGGGAGCCCGAGACGCCCTGTGTCTCCTGTCCTCGCAGGTTCCTTCCTCCCCGCAGCCCGCAGGGGACGCTGGAGGAGGAGCTGAGCCGGGTGTGCCGGGGCCCCGGGCCGGGGCGTTCCGGGGGCGGTCCCCAGCGGCCGCGCATTCCAGAGCCAGCCGCGCGTCTTGGGGCTCGGAGGAGCCGGGGCAAGTTCCGGGCGCTGCCTGGAGCCGAGGTTCCAGGCCTGGGGGTCGCTTCCAGCCTCCAGATCCCGTGCGGTTCTGGGGACCCTCAGAAGCACCGAGCCATCCCTACCCTGGGAACTTTCCGCAGACTCGCCGGGATCTGGGGTGAGTGGGGCCACTGGCGGGTTGTTTGTGGGACTCTGGCAGAGCCGAACCTTTCGGACTCGCGACCTCGCTCTCGTGCGGCCCCTTCCCCAGGGCTCCCAGCTCTCTTCTTTATGTCCTCTCTCTCCTCTCCCATGTCTCCCTCTTCATCACTTTTGCATTTCTTCCCCTCACCCCCTCCTCCCTTTTCTCCCGCTGTCAACCCTTAAGTTCGAGCCACCTCGTGCACAGAATTTTGGGCCTGGGGGAGGCAGAGCTTGGGTGGGCGAGCCCCAGCCCCACTCGGAGACAGGCTTCTCTCCGGGTCCCCTGCCTTTGCCTTCTCAGGAAGCCTCCTCCGGCGCACTGCCACCTCCTGGCCCAGCGTCGGGGTTCAGCGCCCGGGCCTGAGCACCTGCTTGGGCGCTGCGCTGGATTTGGGTCTTTGCACGACTCAAGACAGCTGCTTCTCTGTCCCGCGTAGAAGGCGCCAGGAGTTTGGAGTCCGTAGTGGCGGGTTCCAGCCTTGGTTGTCACTAGCTGCTTTACCATCCTTGTTTTTCCATCAGTGAAATGGGGAAAACATTTTTGTTTTTGTGTTTGTTTTGTGTGCAGAAAGCAAATGAGAAAGAAAGTGAGAAAAGTATCTTGGAGAGAAGCCTTTCTTCACTTTCCCTCCTGCTGGTTATCTGCCCCTTTCCTGAGGAGGTAGTTGTTCCAGTTGCCGGTTCTTTTGCTCCCTGCGCTCCCCTATGCCAGTTTCTTGAGGGTAGGGACTGCCTGTGTATCCTCATCTCTGAGGCATCCTCAGCTCTTGGCACAGGGCCTGGCTAACAGTAGGTGCTTCATACATACCTACTGAGTGAAAGGATGAAAGGTGTAAACCCCCCAAATCCATTCAAATCTCAGGGACTGTTATTTTGATTGAGCGCCAGGCTGCGCTCTTACTCATGCAGCTGCACTTGTTTCTTCTGGACCAGCTGGAATCCTGCTGCCCCTGAGGGCTGAGTCGTCTCCCGTGTGTCTGTAGTGAATACTAAGGTCCTGAAAGCTCCAGGGTGTGGTGGTGAAGGCTGCGCAGTCGTACAAGTATCAGAGATTCCTTGAACATCTGCCGTGATGCCTGGTGCCACTGCAGTGGGCACCTGGTTTGGAAGGATTGGGGATGCCTGAATGGGGTGGAGGTGGGAGGGGGAGGAACTGTTCTCTGGGGGTCAGGAAACCCTCTGAGTTACCTTGATGGAGGCATTTCCCCTCTCTGGACCATGCCCTCACACATCTGTAAAATGAAGATGCGGGTGTGGAACAGATGTTTGTTTGTCTATGGTTAAGCATGGCATGCTCTTTGGTTATGTGGGCGGCACATCAGTCCTTTAGACACACGCAAGACAGCACAGCCCTCTAGACACACGCAAGGCAGGACATCATGTGCTTCTGCAGTAACAACTGAAAAAACCAAAAAGTGTTTTCCTGCCCCAACTGGGACCTCCTGTTCCCAGCTGTCCTGGGTTTGTGAATCATGCTGTGGGGGTTACAAGTCGTGCTTCATGAAGTCTTCCACACATTGACCTCTCCCGACCTCAGAACTGATGCTCCCTGCCTCAAAAGGTCTGGGGAATCCCAGAGAACAGCCAGAAAACCACTGAGCTGTGGTGGGGTGTTAGAGACACAAAACAAATGAGAGACTCTGGGGGCCTGCGGTTGGGTCAGATCCTGGGCCCTTGGGGGTGACAGACCAAGGGGATAAGGGCCAGTCACAGCCTCAGATGTTTTCCCAGCCATATTCCAATCTTTCTTTAAACACTGCCTCTGCTTCTCCTCTATGGATTGAAACATGCAAACAGAGGAAATACTTCCAAGGAAAGAGGATATCTTGGTTGGGCTTACACTACCACACATGTCATCTGATAGGGCATAAAAAATAGGCATGTGTACTCACAAACACAGTTTATTGGAGTATAGGAGTAAATGTTAGCATTGCCACACCCTATATTGTCCTCCCAAACTCTGACTGGCCCAGTAAGCTGAATGATGTTATAATGATCATACTTGTCATTTACTGAGTGCTTACTATAAGTTAGGCGTAACTCTAAGTATTTTACTTGTATTAATTCATTTAGGCTTTACTACAATCCTGTTAGGGAGGGACTGTCATCACCTCCATTTTACAGATGAGCAAACAGGTCCAAAGAGAGTAACTCGCCCGTGATCACACAGAAAGTAAGTGGCAGAGCTGTAATTTGAACGAAGGCAGCCTGGCTCCAGGGCCTGTCCTCTGAACTTCATTGGAATTGTGGGTATCAGGTTCAGATCTTGCCTCTGTCACTTACTTTCAGGGTGACCTGGGGGAAGTTAAATGAGAATTTGGGAGACACTGTTCTAGTGGAACTCTAGAGACCTAGTACCCTTCCAACTCACTAGAGAAACAGAAGGTGAACCTCAAGAGAGAATGGAGACATCTAGCAGTAAAGGCTAAGATGTAGGTAGTTAGGAAGGGGAGTTGGTCAGAAGTACAATTGCCTGGCCCATGAAACAACAGCAAGCCAGATTCAACGTCTAAACCGTATACTTTAAATTGCTTAGTTGTATAGAGCTAAAGCTTCCTTATTTTATTGATTTGCACTCTGATTGGCTGATTGGATATGTTTCTTGCTATATTCATTCCGGAAAAATGAAACAGAGGCGGGAGAAGAAGAGACAGAGAAAATGAAATGGATTCCTCAAATTAGTTTCAATTAATGATGACGCAAACCTGGCATAAAAGTCTCTACTGCTAATCCCCTGCCCCAGGCAGACATTCGTAATTAGTACCTTGCTCCTTACCCACCACCAGGCCCTGGACTCCTTCTTAACTCAGTGCTCTGGACACCCCTACCAGGTGATGCTGGAGCTTTCGTTTGGTTCTCCCAGACTTCCCACTTCGTTCTTCTGGGTATGATCAAGGAATTAGCAAGCGGCAAAACAGGAAATCTTTCTGTTTGTTTCCTAAGGTAGTAGATGCCTTAGGAAATACCTTTGGGCTTTTTAAAGATGAGTTTTCTCTTCCTTTTACTCTTTTCTGTTTTTTCTCTAACAACTTTCAACCCAAGACCATCCTGGAACTGAGGACATGGCTGTGGGGGAGGTTGGATGTCAGGAGGGCAGTCAGTCTTCTAGAGCTGGCCAGACCTTTCGAGATCACCTTGTCCATCCGTTCCAACTGATGGACAGTAAAATCCAGGTCCAGCTGGGAAGAGTGACTTACTCAGGATCATACCGTATGTATTTGTTTTCTAGTGCTGCTATAACAAGTCACCACAAATTTAGGGGCTTAAAAAGATGCCTGCAAATTTATTATAGTTCTGCACATCAGAGATTCCATATGGGTCTGTGAAAATAAAATCAAGGTGTCATCGGGCTGTATTTCTTTCTGGAGGCTCTAGGGGAGAATCAGTTTCCTGCTTATTTGAGTTGTTGGCAGAATTCAGTTCCTGTGGTTATAGGGCCAAGGTCACTGTTTTGTTGCTGGCTGTGAGCTGAGGGCCATTCCCTGCTTCTAGAGGCCACTGCCTTCCTTGGCTCATAGCTCCTTTCCTCCATCTTCAAAGCTAGTGACAGTAAATCAAGTCCTTCTCATGTCACATCTCTCTGACCCACTCTCTTACCTTCTTCACTTTTTTTTTTTTTTTAAACCCGGGGCCTCGAGCAGCCTTCTTCACTTTTAAGGGCCACATGATCAGGTTACAGCCATGTGATTAGGTTACACCCACCTGCCTATCGAGATAATCTCATCTCAAAGTCCTTGACTTTAGTCACATCTGCAAAGTTCCTTTTCCTTCTCTTCTTTTGGCTGTGCCCTCTGAGTCATGCTTCCTTTTTCATATTCAAGATTCTGGAGACCAGGACATAGATGTCTTTGGTGGTGGCGGTGGGCATTATTCTGCCTTTCACACACACGAGGCCCACTTTGGGAGAGCCACCTGTTCAGGCTCACACATTGAGGCAACGCATTACCTCCGACCAGTGCTCCCGCAGCTCTGTCACGGAGCCTCCTGCCAGCCCCTCTCATGGACAGTCTCCTTTGTCAGCCCGCCACACAGCAGACACTTAATCACTGGCAAATGGCAATGATGGATGGTAGTGGCTTAAACAGGATGCCAGGGATTTGGCCTGGGCTTTCTCCTCTGCTAGCTCTCTGTTGGTTTTTAAGACTCTGATTGGTTGGTTCAGATGGTACGTGCTGCCTTACACAGCTCTGGCTGTGTTCTGATCTCTTTGAAATATCCTGGTGTTTTTCCATTTTTCCAGCCACAGAGAAGCAGATGGAAACTCAGGCAGGGAACAACTCTGTAGCTTGTTAGGAAGTTTGGAGAGACAGGGGCCAGTTGGGGTGAAATGAGACCAGAGTACTCCTTAGGGACCTTGGGTCATTGGAGAAAAGCCTGTGATTTGATTCATTTCACATTTTTGGTAGTTGTATGTCCTGTCCATTCCTTCCTCTGGCGCCTTTATTTGGACCAAAGGTCCCTGATGAAATGACTGTGCTGGGTTGGTAAATGTTTGAGGCTAACCATTACACAATGGGAGGAGAAATACTTCCAAGAGTGAATGTGAAGCTGGTTTGTCCTTCTCATATTGTACTTGGCATGGAAAACCTGCTCCCCCTTTCATCAGCCTCCCTGTCCTCTTCTGAGAACAGAAAGATTCACATCTTGGGCAACAATTCTGCTCCCCAACCCTTGCTCCTCCCTCCCCACCTCAGTGCCCAGCTCCTGAGCACATGGAGTCAGAACTCAAATTTGAGCTTACCAGCCCAAGCAAATCAACAAGTGGGAATCCTGGAGGACTTCATTCTGAAAGGCCAGTTCCCCTCTGCCTGGCATGTACAGGGTGGGCTTGGGAAGAAAGAAGTCCCCATAATCCTTTCTGAATGTACAAAGAGCCTAGAAAATGATAAAATCAGAGGATGCCATGTTATTTTGGAGACAAGGTTCTGACGTTTAGGATCATTGGAACTTTTGCAGGGATGAGGATTCTTTCTGGACCTCTTCAGTCAATTAGGCTCCATGAGTAAGCTCACATCTGAAGTAGTCTTCCTGTATTCATTTCTTCATTGATTTTATATTTGTTGGCACTTATAATTGACAAGCCCTGTGATAGGTGCTGAGGACACAGCAATACACGAGAGATGAGGCTTCTGCTCTCCTTGTGCTTGCATTTGAGGCAGCAAAGGAACAAGTCTTTAGCCTGGTAGGAAAAAAGCCAATAAAAACAAACAAGCAACAAACAAGCTAATTTTAGATTGTGAAAAGTGTATGCAGAAAATAAAACAAGATAAGAGTGGTAGTTTAACAGAGTGGGTCCAGAGAAACTTTACTAAAACATAACATTTAGGCTGAGGTCATGGACATTGAGACAAAGGACGGGGAGGGAAAGAGCATTCTGAGAAGGAGCAGTAAGCGCAAAGTTCTTCAAGTGGGATCAGCTCCTGGGACACAGATGTGAGGTGCCCCAGGCTACAAAGCGGCCAGTGCAGGCCCCCATCCAGGAGCTTGAATTGCCCTCTTTGTCTGGCTTACATGTTCCATTCTTGCCTGGCAACCTGAGCAGCATCTTTGGAAGGTGGAGCCTTTGGAAGCGGTCCAATAAGGTAGACAACGCTGGTAAACCCTCTAGTCCTGTGCCTTGGGAACCATCAGCCTTGCTCACATTCTGCAAAATACTTGAAGAGTCATGCATCTTTGGACACCCCAGCATCAGTGACTCGGAGCTAGTTCTAGCTGTCTCCTCTCTGGCCACCGTGGCTGGTGGAAACAAAACAGCCGGAGCACGGTCTGCCCAGAGCTCTGGGAGTGCTAGGCTAAGGCCATACCCATAAGAAGCCACCTGCCTTTATCTGCCTCTTCTCCCACTTTGGGATAATTAAGCTTGCCTGCCAGCAGGAAGTCACTTCTTTTATTGCCTTCTTCCTCAGTGAACTCTCTGGCAGTAAAACCACTTGGATAACCATTGGCAAGCTGTCAAAAGCCGACTGTTAGCTGCAGCTCAGATGTGGAGGCTGTAGGTTTCCGGTGGGAGGTTCAAACTGGGGACAGCTTAAAAGTTTTTTACTTAAAAAAATTTTTCACTGTGGTTTTCTACATTGGGCCCAGATCAGTCACGAAGCAGTCACGGCACCCTAACTAATGGCAGGGCCTCTGAACTCCTTTTTAATTCAGGAATGATGCTGAGTTCACCAGCTCAGTTTAACTTTGGGAAGCCCTCACTGTGTCCGAGGCGTTGTCCTAAGTGCTTTATGTGCATTAGCTCATTTAACCTCCAGCACATCCCAATTAAGTGGTTGCAATTATTCGTTATTATTTCCATTTCACAAATGAGGAAACTAAAGCTCAAAGAGGTTAAGCCTCTTGCCAAAGCCACCAGGACTACGTGCGGCTCCAACACATCATGTATCTCATCCTCTCTGGGCTTTGTTGATAGCAGCTGTTCTATTCCTCCTGCCTTTCCCCACAAGCTTTTTGTCTTATCAGTATCTGAGAGGGATGTCTTGAAATCTCTGACTATAATTGTGGATTTGTCTATTTCTCCTTATAATTCTGAGATTAGGTACATAAAAATAGAAACTCACTTTACCTTTCTGGTGTCTCTAGCAATACTTTTTGCTGAAAAGTCTACTTGGCCTTATGCTAGGATGGTGCTACCAGCCTAGGTGAGTCATGGTTACACAGTGTTTTACTTGTATCCTTTGACTTTTAACCTTTCTAATCCCCAGGTGTCTCTTATAAAAAATATATATGTATGTGTCTGTTTCATGTTTATTTGTATATACCCTAACAGTCCTTGTTAGTTTAGATCTACCGTCTTTCTCTGTGCTTGCTATTTGTCCCCTCTATTCTAAGTCTTTGTTGTTGTTTTTCTCCTCTCCTGTTTTCCCCTGGAAATTGTGCACTCTTATAATTTTAGTGGCTACCATAGAGATTATTATACGCATCCTGGATTTAACAAAGTCTAATGTGGTTTGATTCTTCTGCCCTTTCTTAGGCAATACAAGAAAATCAAAACACCTTAATTCTATTTCTTCCGCTATTTGTTGGTTATTGCTCTTGAACACTGTTATTCTGTATTTTTTTTTTTCTGGAAATCTCTTTTTTTTTTTTTTTGACACAGAGTCTCACTCTGTCACCCAGGCTGGAGTGCCGTGTGTATTCTTGGTTCACTGCAACCACCACCTCCTGGGTTCAAGTGATTCTCCTGCCTCAGTCTCCCAAGTAGCTGGGATTACAAGTGTGTGCCACCACATCTGGCTAATTTTTGTATTTTTAGTAGAGACACGGTTTCATCACGTTGGCCAGATGTTCTTGAACTCCTGACCTCAAATGATCCACCCACCTTTGCCTCCCAAAGTGCTGGAATTACAGGTATGAGCCACTGTGCCCAGTCTGAAAATGTCTTATTGCACCATTATCCTTAGCAGCTGTTTCTTTTCACCTCTTTGAGGAGATCATTCTGCTGTTTTTTAATTCCATTGTTTCTGTTGCGAAGTTAGTTGTCAATCTAATTGTTTCTCATTTGAAGATATTCTGTCTTATTTCTCTTTATCTTTGGGTCTCAGCATATTTACTGTATTTCTTTTTTCAAATGGAGTCTCACCCTGTTGCCCAGGCTGGAGTACAGTGGTGCAGTCTTGGCACACTGCAATCCTGCCTCCTGGGTCCAAATGATTCTCCTGCCTCAGCCTTCTGAGTAGCTGGGACTACAGGCATGTGCCACCATGCCTGGCTAATTTTTGAATTTTTAGTAGAGACAGCGTTTCATCATATTGGCCAGACTGGTCTCAAACTCCTGACCTACCCACCTTGGCCTCCCAAAGTGCTGGGATTAACAAGCGTGAGCCACTGCACCCAGCTAGATTTACTATATTTCTAATTATGGATTTCAGTTTATATATTCTGCTAGGAGTTCATGGGACTTTAGTATGCAAATTGATGTCTTTCATCAGTTTTGGAAAATTGTTATTATTTATTTCAATATTGTTTCTGCCTCATTCTCTCTTTTTTCCTTCTGTTACTCCAATATATTTATGTTGTACCTTGTCACTATATCCTCTATCTCTCTTATCTGTTTTTTTTTCCTGTATTTTCCATCCTTTTATTTCTCCCTACTTCATGCTAAATACTTTCCCCTGGCCTTTCTTCCAGTTTACTAATTCTCTCTTTAACTATGGTTAACCTACTGAATTTTTAAGCCCGTCTACTGAATTTTAAATTTCTATTATATTTTTCTGTTCTAGAATTTCTGTTTGGTTCTCTTTGTTGCTGTTGTTTTTTGAGACAGGGTCTCACTCTGTTGCCCAGACTGGAGTGCAGTGGCCCAATCATGGCTCTCTGCAGCCTTAGCCTCCTGGGCTCAGGTGATCCTCCCACCTCAGCCTCCTGAGCAGCTGAGACTACAGGTGCACACCATGCCTGGCTAATTTTTAAATTTTTTGTATGTGGAGATGGGATTTTGCCATGTTGCTTAGGCTGATCTTGAATTCCTGAGCTCAAGTGATCCACCTGCCTTTCCCTCCCAAAGTGCTGGGATCACAGGTGTGAGCCACCACTTGTAACCTCTCTTTGGTTCTTTAAAAATATCTGTGTGTTCTTTCTTATAATTTCCAATTCTCTGTCAACATTCTCACACTTGCAGTTTTTTCCTGTTTGAACATAGTAAGCAAGGTTATTAAAACTGTGTCTGTCTGATGACTCCAATATATGTAGCCCCTGTAGACTTTTTTCCTATTGTCTGTTGTTTCTGATTATTTTGTTTTTATCATCCTTTTTGCATTCTTGATTAATTTTGGTTATGTATTGGACATTATATTTGTAAAAAAAATCATAATTTGAGGCCTATTGTGATGTTATTACCTCCAGAGAGGATGTATATTTGCTTCTGCCAAGCACCTGGAGATTCCTTAATTTAATTTCAGGAGCTATGATAATACAAAGCTGAGTTGTAGTCTCTGGGAAGACTGGTATACTTCCAGTCCATCCTTAGCACTAAGGGTGCTTTTCTAAGGTCCAAGCTCAAAGTGCAGTTTTACTCCCTATCTTGACAGCTCCAGCTTTTGTCCCCTTAGCCCCCTGAGCCTGTCACAACTGCTTAGTCTCCATTCTCCATGAAGGGAAAAGCTACCCCAAATGGCAGGCTCCCCTCCCTGGATTTTGGCCTCCTCCCAAATCTTAGACTGGTGATTCTTCATTATTTTGTTAGCTCTTAGCGCCTTCAAGCAGGTGTTTTGGTCCCACTTTTCTAGCTGTCTTCAGTAGAAGGCCTGGTCCAAATTGTCGAGTCCCCCATTACAAGAATTGGAAGTACTGATCTTCATTAATTCCCTAAGTATGGAATGGCTTTCAGCTAAAAACAGTGTTTGACCTGGACTTAGAATCAAGCTGTGGATCTGTTATACTCCATGCTTACACACTGGGTCTGTGTGTCCTCTTTGGAGGTAGCTGTAGTGTAGCAGTAAGTTCAGGATCAAGATTCCTGAGTTTGAATCCTGTTCACTTAGCTTTATGATCAATAGCTGGCTAACCTCTCTTAGCTTTAGGTTTTTTTTTGTTTTGTTTTTTTGTTTTGAGACAGAGTCTTGCTCTGTCCCCCAGGCTGGAGTGCAGTGGCGCCATCTCGGCTCTCTACAACCTCCACCTCCCAGGTTCAAGCAATTCTCCTGCCTCAACCTCCCGGGCAGCTGAGACTACAGGCACCTGCCACCACACTCAGCCAATTTTTTGTATTTTTAGAAGAGATGGGGTTTTACCATATTGGCCAGGCTGATCTCAAACTCCTGACCTCGTGATCCACCCTCCCTGGCCTCCCAGAGTGCTGGGATTACAGGTGTGAGCCACTGCGCCCGGCCAGCTTTAGTTTTCATAGCTGTAAAATCCCCACATAGGAATTTTGTGAAGTTTTAATAAGTTAATGAATGGGATTTGTTAAGCAGATACAAATAATACAAATTTGTGAAATGAAACAAATTTCTGTTTTTACAAATTCAAACAAATACAATTTGTTAAGCAAATGCTGGCTCGTATGACCCTGTGTTTGAGGAAATAAGAGGAGTGGTACTTCAGTTTTCTGTGCTTCTTGAAGCATAGAGTAATAAGGAGTAAGTAATAGTAACTCCTGAGAGAGTATCTTGCAAATACCAAGTATTTGATATATGAATAAATGAATGAATATCCTGGACAGAGTTACTGTCATAATAGTACTCAACCAAAAAGAGAAACAATATTGTCTTGTCAGAGAGGAAAAAGCTGCTTTCTAGTGGGTCTGGTGAGTAGATAACACAGGCTTGTTGCCTTGAATCCAATTACGCTAAAACTATCAACTTGTGGGAAATTTGAATTTCTGAAGTTTATATAATTTTTCATATAACTAGAAAACTTGCCAAGTGGTGGGATTGGCTGTAACAATGATTCTTTCTTTTACAAAAGTACTTTTAGTTGCTTAAGAAAAATGGTCCTAGAAGTAAAACTTGGTGTTTCCTAATCAGGCAGTAGGGCTTCCCCTTTCCTGGATTGGATCAAGTGGAATACTTGATAGAGACAATGAATTTTCTACCTTTGGAAAAAATAAAATTTGGCGAGGTGTGGTGGCTCATGCCTGCAATCCCAGCACTTTGGGAGACTGAGGTGGGAGGATCACTTGAGGCTGGGAGTTCAATACCAGCCTGGCCGACATGGTAAAACCCTGTCTCTACAAAAAATACAAAAATTAGCCAGGTGTGGTGGTGCACGCCTGTAATCCCAGCTACTCAAGAGGCTGAGGCACCGGTTTGCTTGAACCTGGGAGGTGAAGGTTGCAGTGAGCTGAGATCACACTACTTTACTGCAGCCTAGGCAACTGAGCGAGACTCCATCTCTAAATAAATAAATAAACTTTTTTTCCTCTTTTGTAGAAACTACATTGTTTTTTCTCCTCCTTACATTTGGTCTTGTTAGTAGATACAAAATAGTCATTTTGGGATTATTGACTTCTCCGTTAAATTGGCTAAGTAATTTAAATTACTTATGTAATTTAAATTACTTACGTAAATTACTTATTTAATTATATATTAAAAATTATATAATTTTATTAAATTATATAATTTTATATATTATTAAAAATATATAATTTTAATTATATATTAAAAATAAATATTACTTAATTAATTACTTATGTAAATTAATTAATTTAAATTAATTAATTTAAATTACTTATGTAATTTAAATTACTTACTAATGTAAATTACTCCTCCTCCGTTAAATTACTGAGGAGGAGTAATTCACATCCAGTTCACAGGGCTGGTGGCATAGGACCTGTCATCTGGTGGGATGGCATGTTTGGTACTAGTGGCTTTTCTGCTGGTGAGCTCAGGTGGTTTTAGCGCAATTTCTTAGACAAACTTATATTGAACATATGTCAAAGCTTATTATTTGCTAAGGAGGCAAATAGATAAAGTATGCTAGTTCAAAATGATGAGAGTAGGCCTGACTGATGTTTTACTTCCTACAGTCATAAAAACATCATATTCTTATCAGTGATAGTCATAAATTTGTGACATAAATGGTTTGGGCCATATCCAACATGAACCATTAATTAGAAATAACCAGCAATAGATCTGTGAGGCAAATGATAAATTAATGTATGACTATTAGTTAATGTACCAAGAAACAAGGTTTTACGCACTCATGCCAGAGAGGTCAAATAGAAGGCAGATAGGAGAAGCTTCGAGTCCTGCTTTTTCTCAAGCAAATATTTCTAGTGTGCAATTAAAGATGCTGAGCGTATGGTTTGCTTACCTCTTATTTGGGAGACAAAATTTTTCTTTCATAGTAGGGAGAGGCGGAAGTGATTGGAAGCCGTGTTACATGGGGAAGAACAGCCCAGCGAAGGACACGTTTGAGTATTGAGAAGTGTAAAACAGGGAGAAAGAGCTCCCTGTGTCCTATGACACCCGACTCCATCTATGGCCAGCCTTAGAAACCTGGAACAGTAGCTCTAGAAGGGCTTTTGGAGAACACTGCAACTTGTGACTTGCAAACTGTATTTTGAGGAGCCTGGGGAGTCGAGGGGAATCTGAACAGCGGAGCTGCACTGCCAAGTAAGCCCACTGCACTGAGCAGGGATGCCAAAAGACAGCTGGGTAAAATGTTTTTTTCCGATTTGTTTCAATTAAGAAAAAAATGGGCTGGGCACCGTGGCTCACGCCTGCAATCCCAGCACTTTTGGGAGACTGAGGCAGGCGAATTACCTGAGATTGGGAGCTCGAGACACAGCCTAACCAACATGGAGAAACCCCGTCTCTACTAAAAATACAAAATTAGCCGGGTGTGGTGGTGCATGCCTGTAATCCCAGCTACTCGGGAGGCTGAGGCAGGAGAATCGCTTGAACCTGGGAGTCGGAGGTTGCAATGAGCAGAGATCATGCGGTGGAACTCCAGCCTGGGCAACAAGAGCAAAACTCCATTTCGAAAGCAAAAAAAAGAAAAAAAACAATTTTGATTTCATAGCATGTAAATTTTGTGTGTTACGATTTAGTATTGTTTTTAGTTTGAATTACATATGTGAAGGAGGTGGGCACCCTAATCTCTAGTGCTTAGGGTGTCTGAGGTATGTATTCAGCCCTGCTGGGTAGGCAGCACTGCAAGCTTCTCCTGCCAGACCCCCACTTTACAGGCTCTACTAGAGCAGCTTTACTTTTTTTTTTTTTTTTTTTTGAGACGGAGTTTCGCTCTTGTTACCCAGGCTGGAGTGCAATGGCACAACCTCCGCCTCCTGGGTTCAGGCAATTCTCCTGCCTCAGCCTCCTGAGTAGCTGGGATTACAGGCACGCACCACCATGCCCAGCTAATTTTTTGTATTTTTAGTAGAGACGGGGTTCCACCATGTTGACCAGGATGGTCTCGATCTCTTGACCTCGTGATCCACCCGCCTCGGCCTCCCAAAGTGCTGGGATTACAGGCGTGAGCCACCGCGCCCGGCCTAGAGCACCTTTACTTTAACTGTTTGTGTATTGGGGTTAGAAGTACAATTTCATTTGCAAAAGAATTACATTGGTACAGTTTAGGATACAGTTTACAGAAGAATTTCATTTATTCATCTACTTGCTCTGGTTTTTTTTTGTTGTTGTTGTTCTGTTTTGTTTTAGTTAGAGGCAGTGAGATAATCAGATTTATGTATTTTAATGATTATTCCATTAAGAAGTAAGAATACAGGAGGGAGAAGACCCCTGGACTTCAGTTTCCCCATCTGTGAAATGGGACTGGTTCTAGCTTTAATGTTCTAGGATTCTTGATTGTGGATGAGCCCTGAAGCCTGAGTTCCTGTATATGACAGGTTTTACTCGTGAAAATCAGCCAGGCATTTGTATTCCTGGCATTTGAAGTCATGAAGACTGTTTCATGTGAATGGGTTTACAGGAAAGGGCTCTCATGGGGTTCCTTTAGTCTAAGGCAGCTAGCTGATGATGTAGTTAGGAGACCACAAAGAATGATTTATCCCGCCCCCGGTCAGCTTACCGTTTCAGGCTCCTGTGACTCATGCTTCTGTGTCTTAGACCTTGGAGAAAGTTACTCCATTTCCTAGGCTGAGACAGGGCCAGCCTGTGCTTCTGTCTCCTCGGCAAGCCTCAGCAGATCATCCTACGGCCCTGGAGAACTTTGTCAGAGGCTTCTCCTTCATCTGGGAACTTGCCCAGATCTGCCCAGCCTGGCTACAGAGCACCTGGGAATCAATTTCCAAATCTTAATGCCAGAGAGGGTCCTAGAGGTCTTAAAGGTGTTGAGTCCAGAGGTTTGCAAATCTGACTGCACGCTGCAATCACCTGGCAGTGGGAAAAAGGCTCTTCCTCATCCGCTTTTGAGCCTAATTCAATATGCATAGAATGAGACCCAGAAATCAGTGTTTTTTTTTTTTTTTTGAGATGGAGTCTCACTTTGTTACCCAGGCTGGAGTACAGTGGTGCCATCTCAGCTCACTGCAACCTCCACCTCCCGAGTTCAAGAGATTCTCCTGCCTCAGCCTCCCGAGTAGTTAGGATTACAGGTGCCTGCCACCACCAATACACCATTTTGTATTTTTAGTAGAGATGGTCTCGAACTCCTGACCTCAGGTGATCCACCCATCTCGGCCTCCCAAAGTGCTGGGATTACAGGCGTGAGCCACCATGCCCGGTCAGTGAAGTCAGTGTTCCTTTATACTGCCTTGAGGTCACTTACTAGGGCATATGGCATTTGGTGACTACTGCTCTAGTCTCATCTCTTAATTTTATTTGATTTTAAAATTGTATATGTATATTTTTACTCTTTAAGACAAAGAATTATGAAGATAAAACCTCAAAAAAGCCTCTGTTTCCTTAACCCAGTTGGCATAAAAAAATCAGAAGTAATAAATGCTCATGTTGCGAAAATTCAAATGTCATAAAATCATGTTTTATGAACGAAGAATGAAAAGCAAAACCTCTCATTCCTAGTCCAGCTCTTGAAAAGGTAACCACTGTTAACATTTTCCTGAGAGTACACTCAGAAAGTAATTTTCCTGTATATATCCTCACCCATTTACCTACTTAATTCTATAAAATATGAACCAAAGGAATCATCCTACACACACTGTTGCACTTTATTTTTATTTTTTCCACTTGAAATCCACTTCATTTTTATTTTTTCCACATCTTTTGGCACTCATTACAGATTAGATTCCTCTTAAATGACTAATAAATAAATTAAATTTTTAAATCTCAAATATTTTTCATTTATTCCTCCTGCCTAACGGAAATGTAATAGCCTTTGACCAACATCTCCCCACCCCCCCCCCACCCTCCACCCTCCCATTACCACCCTTTTGCTTTCTGTTTCTATGTGTCTGATAGTTTTAGCTTCCATAAATAAATGAGAACTTGAGGTATTTGTCTTTCTGTCCCTGGTTCATATCCTTTAGCATAATGTCTTCATGTTCATCTATGTTGTCGCAAATGGCACTCATTTTCTTCTTTTCCAAGGCTGAATAGTATTCCATTGAGTATATGCCACATTATCTCTATCCATTCATGGTTGATAGACACTTAGGTTCATTCCATAACTTGGCTATTGTGAATAATGCCGAAATAAATATGGGAGTGCAGAAATCTCTTTGACATCCTGATTTCAAATCCTTTGGTTATATGCCTAGAAATGAGATTACTGAGATCATACAGTAACTCTATTTTCAGTTATTTGAGGAACCTCCATTGTGTTTTCCAGAGCAGCTGTATTAGTTAGGTAAATTAATATTTGTAGTGCACTTGGAACAATGATTGATGTGGAATAAGCACTACATGGTTGTTAAATGAATGAATGAATGGGTGAGTGAATGGATACACAAAAATTGCTGCATGGCATTCCATCATATAGATATACCCTTCTTTATTTTACTATTAGTGGACACTTGCTGTGTGTGTTACCTGAACAAATGACGCAGAAAGTAACATCTTTGTACGTATTTCTTGGGTACTCTCCTTTGGGTATTCAATTTGGTTGATCAGTATCTTACTTAGGGTGGCAACAGCAGACATGGAGCCACACATGAATCACAGAAATATCAATCTTACTTTTGAAAGAAACTGCAGGAGATTGTTCTAGCCTTGCACCCTCTGGGCAGGGCATGTATTACATCAATGATTCCCAAGCTGTGCACTGAAGTGTCCTGGGAGCCCCAGTGAACTCACTGGAAGGAGGGGAGTGCTGCAGGAGTTTTAAGATTTTTGACAGAAATAGTGGTATGTGACATCTCTCAGACACTTTACAAATGACTAGCTTAAGATAGTTCACAGTTTAATCTTACTACATTCCTTTTGTTAATGTTATAATTTATGAAGTTGATGAAAATAAATTTTTTTTGAGATAGGGTCTTGCTTGGTCACCCAGGCTGGAGTGCAGTGGTGTGATCATGGCTCACTGTAGCCTGGAGCTATTGGGCTGAAGCAATCCTTCCACCTCAGCCTCCCAAGTAGCTGGGACTACAGGTGCAAGCCACCATGCCAAGCTAATTAAAAAAAAAATGTTGTAGAGACGACATCTCACTATGTTGCTCAGGCTGGTCTTGAACTTCTAGGCTCAAGCAATTCTCCCACCTCGGATTCCCAAAGTGTTGGGGTTATAGGCGTGATCCACTGCACCTAACCCGAAGTTGATTTTTTGGTGGTTGTGTGGTATAGCAAGTACTGGGCAAAAATTAATGTGAAATAATAAGTGAGGATGGCATTGTCCAATATTATTCCAAAGTTTCAAAAGTTACACAGTGATCAGCAGGTTCATATATTCCATTAGTAACTAGTTATGAATGAAAATAAAACCTTTTTTGTGTGTATTTTTTTTTTTTTTTGCAAACAGCTCCTAAGTTGTTAGGCCATAAATATGTATTAAATTGGTTGATTTTGTCATCTATGATTTCTTTCAACAGTGTAGAGATTTTTTAAAGAACTAAAAGTAAGACTACCATTTGACCTAGCAATCCTACTACTGGGTATCTACCCAGAAGAAAAGAAGTCATTATTTGAAAAATATACTTGCACATGCATGATGACAGCAGCACAATTCACAATTGCAAAATCATGGAATCAACCCAAATGCCCATCAATCAACGAGCGGATAAAGAAACTGTGTTATATATATATGATGGAATACTATGCAGCCATAAAAAGGAATGAATTAAATGCCTTTGCAGTGATCTGGATGAGATTGGAGACTATTCTAAGTGATGTAACTGAGGAGTGGAAAATCAAACGTCGTATGTTCTCACTGATATGTGTGAGCTAAGCTAGGAGGATGCAAAGGCGTAAGAATGAAACAATGGACTCTGGTGACTTGGAAGAGTAGGAGGGTGGTGAGGGATAAAAGACTATGAATATGGTGCAGTGTATACATGGGTGATGGGTGCATCAACAGCTCACGAATCACCACTAAAGAACTTACTCATATAACCAAATACCACCTGTACCCCAATAGCTTATGGAAAAATAAAACTACTTAACACTACTACTAACTACTTAATAAATGGAACTTCTTGGTATTTATTTTGACCTGGGGTGCTGTTAAAAAATGACTAAGACACTAAAGATACTGTGAATTGAAAACGATTGGGAACAGCTGGTTTATATCCTTATCCATCCGAACTCTTTTAACTGCAAGTGAAAGACACGAAATAGACACTGCTTAAGCAAAAACAGGGAATTATTGGCTCATATATCTGGCATGTCTAGAGTTGCAGATGGCATCAATCTTGGCTGGATTCAGGTGCTCACATGAGGCCACTTGAGGCTCCATCTATCTTTCCAGCTCTAGGAGGGGCTCGCCGCTTATGGGAGAGATAGCTTCAGGCCAATTCTCTCCAGACTCACATCCTTTCAGTTTAGCAATCCAAGGAGAAAGGATCGTCTTTCCTAAGAGCTTGTGCACAAAAGCTCTGGGGGGAAGACTTTGGTTGACCTAGCCTGAGTCACTTTCCTAACTCTGAACTGTGGTTATGGAGATTTATAATGGTCAACTCTGGGTCACATATCCATCTCTGTGTTCAGGTCAGTGTCCCAACTAAACCATACAGAATAGGTAGGTTCTCCCCAGAAAGGGGAGAATGGGTTAAGGGGTATAGGACCAAAAACAATGCATTTCTCATTTTATAGATGAGAGAACAGACTGGTAGTGTGGTAGCTTAATAGTTAAGCAGGAAGGCTCTGGCGTCCCACCCATCTGGGTTCACTTTCTTGGTCAAATTAATGACCTCTTGTCTTTTAAGGCTTTAGAGTCCTCATCTGTAAAGTGGGTATAACTGAAGGTAAAAGCCAAGAAATAGAAAACAGTAATTATGGTCCCTACCTCAAAGGGTTAATGGTTCAAGTAATGACTGAATGAGTTAATAAACATCAAGTGTCCAGCATAGGTCTGGCAATAGGAAGCCCTCAGTAAACGAAGCCATTATAATTACTAATCAGGGAACCTTAAAGTTTGCATATCCGGTAAGCGACCCAGGCTTCTGACTCCTGAGGGTTTCCTTCTAACCAGGGAGGCAGGGAGCGTACACAACAGTGATCTTCCTTTCTTGTCTGTTGCAGAGTGAAGCAACATGGACGCAGTCAGCCAAGTCCCCATGGAAGTCGTGCTTCCCAAGCACATCCTGGATATCTGGGTTATTGTCCTCATCATCCTAGCCACCATTGTCATCATGACCTCCTTGTTGCTGTGCCCAGCCACTGCAGTCATCATCTATCGCATGCGGACTCATCCTATTCTCAGTGGGGCTGTTTGAGAGCCTCCCAAGAGGGCCAGGTGATGGATGAGGACAGGCATCCTGTCCCCAGCCTCTTCCTGTCTTCAGAAAAGCAGCAGGAGGGACTTTGGGGCATGGACCTGAGTTCTGGTTTTGATTTCTGCCATGAGCCAGCTGTGTGAATTTGGTCAAGGGACCTAACTCTCTGAGTTCCAGGTTCCTTATCTTTCAAATGGGGATGGTGATCCCTGCCCTTCCTACCTCACAGGGGTGTGGGAACCACCTGACTTAGTGGAAGTGAAAGCTATGTGAGCAGTAAAACTACCACAGATATAAAGGTGTTATGCTGAATGCTGAGAAGCTTTGAAGAACCAGAGAAACTGATTCTTTATGATGGCCTTAAAGGTGGTGAGGGAGATATTGGGGGCAGCGCAGACTTTGCCAGTGCCCCTCAGGTCAAACCAAACCAAGCAAGCACCCCGTCCCCATCCCAAGGGGCCAGCAGGACTTTGCCTCAAAGTTATTTTCTTTAAGGTGCCATTCCTTCATGTTTTCTCAGTTTGGAGGGAGATGGGTAGAGCTTTCCAGAACCTTCTCTATGCCAGAATCTCTGCCCTTGTGTAATCTGAAGGATGACTGTGCCATCTTTGGGCACTGCCAAGGGAGTTGGGGTGATGGGCTTCTTTCTGCTCTGGAGTCTCACGTCTGTTAGCTTTGACACTCAAACCATGTTGGCATATGCAGGGTGGTGGAGTTCCCTGCCCAGCTTTTGGGGTCTCTGGCCCCCAACTCCTTGTGTGTGTCCCTCTGTCTAGCTAATGCTGTAATTAGCTCCATGTGTACCCCCTTCACTCCCTCCCACCAGCACTGCAGCCAGCCTAAGGCAATTGTATTTTAAGAGATGTTCCCGGGACTTTTGGGACCTACCAAAACAATGATGGCTATTTTAGATGTGATAATTTATATTTATGTAGAGATATTTCTGGACCATTCAAACTCTTCAATACCAATATTAGGAGCATCTTGCAATTTAGTAAATTATGTAAGAAGATAGCACAGATATCAGGATATTACTGTGTGAAAATGATGCTTTTACTTCGATGGGATCTCATTGATGTACACAATCAATTTCCAATAAAGTGCTAGAATGTGCATGTCTGAGGTCTTTCTTTAAAGAGCAACTGTTAAACTCAGAACTCAGGTAAAAGTCTTACATTGAATTTATCGTCCTTCGAGACAGTTTGCATTTAGTAACAGGAGAAGAATCAAATTTACTTCCAGGGCTCTAGCTTCAGCGTGTGGGTCAAGTTGTGCAGGTTACACACAGATAGTACAGAGGGGAAGAACAGATTTTGAATATCAGATTCAAATAATGACAAGACAATGAATTTAGTATTGGACATGTTGCATTTGAGGCGCTTGTGATATTGAGGTGGACACACTCAGGATGCCGTTGGAGATCTGAGTTTTTTCTTGGAAAAGATGTGATGTTTGGCCTTAGGGTATGGGGGATTAACCCCTATGGTAGATAAGGCCGTACAGGTAGATAGGATCAGAATACAGCCAGTGCTCAACTTACGACCACGATTGGTTCCGACAGACCGGTCACAACACGATTTGGTCGTAAGTTGCGTAGGCTATATGCACTCGGAGATGGTAGTGCTGCCAGAAGCTGGTCTGCACTGTCGTACGCCCAGCTGGGCAACGTTTGCGCTGCCAGACACGGAGCAGTCGTGGCTAGCAATTGTGGTCGTAAAGTCGAATGGTCGTACGTTACATAGGTCGTAAGTCG
Organism: Sapajus apella; assembly: GCF_009761245.1. Taxonomy (NCBI): domain Eukaryota; kingdom Metazoa; phylum Chordata; class Mammalia; order Primates; family Cebidae; genus Sapajus; species Sapajus apella. Next base: position 880,194 of record NW_022437011.1, on the reverse strand, counting down.
ATCAATACCTGTATACAGACTTAGAAGAGTGAGGTGCTAAATGCGGAACTTTGAAGACATTAAATAGGAGTGGAGGGGTGATAGAAGGGGAAAAAAGCAGAGAGATTGGATGGGTCCTGTGATATGAGGTGTTTCAACAGAGGTGCAATAATATTTTGTGTGTGTATGTGTATATATATATATATAATTTTTTTAGCAGAGATGGGGTTTCACCATATTGGCCAGGCTGGTCTCGAACTCCTGACCTCAAGTGATCCACCTACCTCCACCTCCCAAAGTGCTGCGATTACAAATGTGAGCCACCGTGCCTGGCCCCAGTAATATTTTGTAGGTTAAGAAAGGAGTGGAAGGTTAGGAAGTTGAGGCAGTGAGAACGGAAACCTTTCCAGGAAAAGCACTGTAATACAGAGGTAAGAGTTAGAGGAGAGCATCAGGGGAAAATGGTGACAGGGACTTCTGTCTTAGTACATTCTGGTGGCTCTAACAAAATGCCTGAGACTGGTAACTCAGAAACCACAGAAATATACTGCTCAGAGTTCTGGAGGCAGGGAGGTTCAAGGCACATGCAGATTTTGCGTCTGGTGGGAGTCTGTCCCTCATACATGGTGCTTTCTATGTGTCCTCATGGCGGAAGAGGCAAAGAAGATCCCTCAGGCCTCTTTTATGCAGAAACTAATCCCATTCATGAGAGCAAAGTCCTCATGACCTTATAGCCTCCCAAAGGCTTCGCCTCTTAGTGCTAACACCATGAGGGTTGGGTTCCAACATATGAATTTTGCGGGGGACACAAACATTCAGACCATAGCAACCTTGCAGGTCATAAGATTCTGATTGGTATGCTCAGCATCTCTTCCAGCTGTTTCTGGTGAGCCTTCCTGGATGGCAGAGGCTGGAAAGTAAAACAAACAAACAAAAAATAAACGAAAACCACAGAGAAAGTAAAAACCTGTATGTCTGTGACTACACTTGATAGGGATTCAAACGTGATTTAGGCTTTGCTGTTCAGATGCACGTATGCCAGGTTTTAGTTTGGAACCTAGCTGAGCTGGGAGAGATAGGACAGGGTGTAAGGCAATCACAACACTGGTGTGAATCCCAAAACTGCAGCACACTCTGGAGCCAAGCCCACAGCTTTCCGATCCCTGGATCTCAGTTGAGATGGGACAGTCCTGCAGCCCACAGCCAAGACTGTGGCTTTCTTGTTCCCTAGCTTCCCACTTGTTATAGAAGTGGTAGTAGCTCCCCAAGATGGTCAGTTTTGCACTGTCGATCTGGGAGGAATTCTAGTAACCCCTGCCTTCTGTGTGCCCCCAATCCTTTTAATGATTTTAAGCACATCATTCCCTATATTAAAGCATGTTTAGGCTGGGTGTGGTGGCTGACACCTATAATCCAAGCACTTCGGGAGGCCAAGAGGTCAGGAGTTTGAGACTAGCCTAGCCAACGTGACGAAACCACCTCTCTACTAAAAATACAAAAATTAGTCAGGCGTGGTGGTAGGCGCCTGTAATCCCAGCTACTCAGGAGGCTGAGGTGGAAGAATCACTTGAACTTGGGAGGTGGAGGTTCCAGTGAGTTGAGATCACACCACTGCACTCCAGCCTAGGGAACAGAGCAAGACTTTGTCTCAAAAATAAATAAGTAAGCATATTTAATTTGTATTTGCTAGAGTATACCTTAATCAGTCCAGATGGAAGAAAAATCTGTTAATTCCTACAAATTCTTATTTTAGCAATTCAACTTGTAAGTCCATCATATGATCCAGAATTATGGGGGAAGAAGTTTGTTAATGGGAGGCAGATGGTCTTCTAGAAATAGAGATAGCAAGGAACTGGTGGTTTCAAGGAGAGCTCAAAGAGGTCTGTTGCTGGTGACGGAATGAGAACTTTGCTTATAGTATTTCTGAAACAATATTATAATAGTGAGCATTCTGAGAGGGCAATATAGGCATATCACTTGAGGTCAGGAGTTCGAGATCAGCCTGGTCAACATGGTAAAACCCTCTACTGAAAAAAAAAAAAAAAGAGCAGCACTGTTTATAACAGCAAATACTTGGAACCAACCCAAATGCCCATCAAGCATAGGCTGGATAAAGAAAATGTGGCACATATACACCATGGAATACTACACAGCCATAAAAAAGGATGAGTTCATGTCCTTTGCAGGGATATGGATGAATCTGGAAACCATCATTCTCAGCAAGCTGACACAAGAACAGATGTTCTTGTGTCACATGTTCTCACTCATAAGTGGGTGTTGAACAATGAGAACACATGGACAAAGGGAGGGGAACATCACACACTGGGGTCTATTGGGGTTGGGGGGCTAGGGGAGGGATAGCAGGGGGTGGGGAGATAGGGGAGGGATAACATCAGGAAAAATAGCTAATGTATGTGACAGGGGAATGAAGGCAGCAAACCACCACGGCATGTGTATACCTCTGTAACTAACAAACCTGCAAGATCTGCACATGTACCCCAGAACTTAAAGTATAATAATTTTTTAAAAAGTGAAAAATAAAAGAAGAGTGAGATCTTTGGGTTAGAAAATGTATAGTGTTTTTTGAAAAGAGAATGAAAATACAAATTCCAAATCCAAACTTGTTGGCCTCTTTGAAAAATAAGGGGTCTGGTAATAACAGAGTTTAAAAATTGTATCTATTGAAATCAGTGCTTATATTATTTAGTTGTGTGAGATGATTTACATTTGAAAATGTAAAGAATATATATGTGCTTATAGGTAAGAACAATACACGAACATATTTTTCAATGCTCCCAATACATATTAGTTCATGTTTCCACATTTAACACTTACTGAAGGTAGCAGAAGTAACATTTTGCAAGAAAAGAATGTTTGGTAAATCAGAACACTATTTCTTGTAATAACCAAAGAGCATGAATAACGTTTCTGCCAAACTTCTCCCTCCCCAACTCCTACTCCAGAAATAACCAACTAGTTTGATAATTACTAGAAGAAAAAAAGTGAAACAATTATAATATTTATACAGACATAAAGGAATGGTCTGGTAATACGATACAAGCAATGAAATAAAACAGGATAACTGAGCACTGTCTATTATAATGGTAGTCAACAAAAAGCAAAATACAAAATTGCACCTTCTCAACAACACCTTCAGAGTTTTCATACAATGGGCTAAGGGTGATAATCTAGTTGAAAAATGCAACATGAACTACTATAGGTTTTTCATAGCCCTTTATGTAAGATGTAGAAAAGCTCCAGGCCCATTCAAAAGAATTTGAGGGTCCTGTGACCAGAGATAACATTTAGAATACATATGCATCTGCATCAAACACAGATGGGAAGGAGCATAGTGGAGATGATGAGACCTTTGTTGGGGCAGTGAGATGATGGTGATGATTTCTTTGCATTTGATTCTTTATTAGTTACTAGGTTGGTGCAAAGGTCATTGTGGATTTTGCCATTACTTTTAAAATGGTAAAAACCGTATTACTTTTGCACCAACCTGAAACAATGATCTATAACAAAGTCATGAATACATGTATTGTCAATTTGTCACTAATAAAATTATTTTTGTGGTATTTTGTTCTGTTTCTTGTAAAGGGGTAATTTTTGCTGTTATACTTCAAATGTAACTGGCTTCATCTGATTTCTTTTTTTCAATGAAACCTGTGTCTTTGGAAACCAACATTCTAACGGCATGCTTCTATACATATCTACTAGTCCAAGGGAATGCAGTTTGGGAGACAGTGAGTGTGTGTATGTGTGCACACTCCTGTGTGTATGTGTTGAAGAGTAACATGATCCACCTGACATGTGCATGCACCTGTTCATATTATGTAGCCATCCATTTCATAATAAATATGTTTGGAAATAAATTTGTAGTACTACCTCCCACACAGCAAATCTTATTTCCTTTTAGTTTCATTAATAGTATTTAGTATTAGCTGCCACTAATAAGGATTATTTTTAATTTGCAGATGGAAAGCTTCTTCCTTTCCATCACAAATCAAGTGTTTCTTCTCAAAGGTCATGGTTCTCTAACTTTAGGATGTACCAGAATCCCCTGAGAAGCTTTTTAAAATGCAAAATCCTGGTCCCTATCTGCAAAGATTCCATTTCAGTGGGTCTACAACCGCCAAGAATTCTGCATTTTTAAGGCAACTTCCTATCCTTTGAGAACCATTGCACTGAAATATTTGGGAAATTTGTTTCACTGTGATAGCTGTCTGAGGCTTAAACCTTCTTTTAACTTCTGGCCAAAGGAAAACTTGGAAAATTTTGTGATTGACCAAGCAATGCAAGCCCATGAGAAGCAGTAGACTGGGAACTGGAGGGTGTGAGACCTAGGCTCTACGTGGCCTAGACTCTTCGGAAACCTTCTGAGTCTTGATTCCTGGTGTGTGAAGTGTGTGGTGTATCCCAATTAAATGAGAAAATCACTCCGCATTTTTAGGGTGAGGAGTGTGAATAACTTTCAGGCAGCCCACCAGAGGGCGATACAACTTTTTTTCCAAATGGAGTTGTTAGCCCGCCGAAGTTCTGAGAGTTAATCTTATCACACTCCTAGCAGATCAAGATTTTATGTTCCCAGTTCTGGTTTCAGAGACTATACAAGTAACACAGGGGTCAACCAGTCAACCTCCCGTATAATGCAGGTTGCGAGTTGTTGCCTTTTCAGTGTTTCTCCTGTGTGGTCCTGGACGGCTTGTGTCAGATCCACACAGGAGCATTTGCTTACAAATGTAGCTTCCAGGGCCCTGCTTCAGAGTACTGACCGAGAATCTCTGGGAGTGGGTCTTCAGCATCTGCTTTGCAAAAACAATCCCTAAGTGTTCAACGAACAGGTTAAAGTCTGAAAGCCACGTGCCAGTGAAAAGGAGGTTCACTTCTTGCTGAAGCCACCCCTTACCAGCTCTATTGTTAGAATTTGTCCCTCAGTGAGAGTGGAATTAAGATTCAGGGATGCTAGCTCTGTCCTCTTGAGGCCACACTGAAGAGATCAACTTCCTTTTCCTTGGGAAATGTCAGAACATTTTGAAGGTAGCCGTCATGACTTACCTCACCCCGCCGTCATCTTCTCTGGGGGTGGGGAACAAGTCATACTGTACGTTACATGTTGTCTGTCATCCCCCTTCCCTTTCCAGGAAACACTATCACCAGAGACTAAGAGCAAGGACCTTCACTGTTTATTAGCTTTGTGATCGTGAGCAAAGAACAACCTCTTTGGCCTCAATTTCCTCATCTGTAAAATAGGGGTGAAATAATTATACCTACCTCAAAGGATTGTTATGAGTATTAAATGGGGTCCTGAATGCAAAGGGAAAAGGTAAAATACAGGGAATGCTCAATAAATGTGATCTATTATTAATAATGAGCCTCAGTTTCTATATCTGTGAAATGGTGATAACAAGTACTGGAGCGTGGGGAGGATTAAATGAGGTAATACAAGTAAGGTATTTGTTAATGTCTGACTTTGAAGAGGCTCTCAATAGTGGTAATTATAAGACGGCCAATAATGCAAGAATACCAAAGGTCTGTGCCCCTAATGATGTGAGATTTTAAAAATCACTAAAGTCATAAGATTAGCAATTTCCTTACTGTCAACCTGTAGGATCAGCCCTTGAACAAGTATACAACTTGTACCTCTTCCATATTAAGCTTCTCTTAGAAAATGTTTCATAACGAACCCACAATTACTTAATGAAACACAAAGTATTCCATTTTTAAGTTTTAATTCCTCACAGAAATTGCTTTTTAAACTTTTAAGGGTGCAAAGAAACATTAAACATCTTTCAGTAAGCTAAAACTTGAATTAGGCCCTTATAAAATTCTGGCTAGAGAAAGAGGATGCAACTGAGAGTGTGAAATGAAATGAGGATGATAATATTTCCTCTAAAATCTCTAAGGCCAAGTTGCATTCATGCAACTTTGAAATTGTTCAAATAACACAAAGTATTTAATTGAAGCGAATGAAAGGTTCTTCAATTCCCATAAAGATTTACATGGTAGGAAAAATGTTTCTGTTTTTGCAGGTCTATAACATTATTTTTAAAAATTACAAAAATTATTCTATCTACTTTTAAAGCTGGACAGCTATAGTTACACAGAAAATCATTTAACTTCAGAGTCAAGCAGATCAAATTCCTATCTAGCTCCACCAGAGTGTTCCCTTTCAGGCAATGATACTCTGAAACGTTGCTTTCTAGGGAATGTTTCAGAGTTTCATTGCCCTCCTTTGTAAAAGCGGGGGATCATATTTACTTCCACAGTGCCACTGAGGGGTTAAACAAGGTGCTGAATCTGGAACACTTACAGAGAGCCTGGCCTGTAATAAGTGCTCAGTGCTTAAATGTTACCAGAAAACAAAGGAAGATCATTAGCACTGCCTTAAAGAATTATACATGGGTGGGGCACATCGGCTTGATTGGTTTCACTATATTGGTTTCAACCAAACATCTTGGGGAAAAATTCGGCAGGCGATAAAAGGGAAGGGAGAGGGCAAAGAGGATTGAAGTTGGGGAGGGCAAGAGACAGTTATGACAGTCTGAGGAAAAATCAGGAAATAGCATAGAATTCTAATTCAAATAACTCAATTACCCTTGCATTTATATTTTTTCTTATTTTACTTCAGTGAGCTAGTCTTTCTTCTCAGATCGTGTCTTAGCATGTTAATGAAGAGAAAACAGATTATAGTATTACTGTACAATAGGAGTTTAGCAGTGACTGAAATTCAGTGTCAATGAAGACACGGGCCAATAAAGAGAAAAATCATAGATACCTCACTAAAATAGTTTTAGTAATTTTTCATTTCAACCACAATTTCCCAATAATGATATAATAAGTATATTCTCTATAAAATATTTATATATATTTCTTTTTATAGAGATGGGTTCTCACTATGATGACCAGGCTGGTCTTGAACTCTTGGTCTCAAGTAATCCTCCCATCCCCAAAGTGCTGAGATTACAGGTGTGAACTATCATGCCTGGCCTCCGAATTTTAAAACAGTTATGGGTGCCTTTAGAATTTCTGTGGTTGGAGCCCTTTATTCTTCTATTTACCTTCAATCAAGATTTTCACCTCAGAAAACATAATCACTTTTTGTTGTTGTCCGGAAAAATTCAATATGAATGCTGTTGTTTCATTCTACGTAACAATTGTTTGGGTCATGTATAATAAAGAATTGATACCTACTCTAAAAATGAAGATATTTTGTTCTAAGAATTGAGTAGCACTTGGTCAAAGAATGATCTATGGAATCTCTGGGCAAAATGGCAATCGATTGCTCTTTTGTTTTCTTTTCCATACTTAGTACTACATTATTTTGAATTTATGGGAAGTTAAGCTAAGTGAACCACATCTTTCCACTTTGTTGCAAGGAGCTTATCACTTTCAAAAGGGATAAATATATTGTCTCAGAGTAATGGGTTGAATAGTGGCCCCCCTAAAAATTATGTCAACTTCCTAAATCCCAGAACCTATGAATGTTACTTTGAAAATGTTAGGCCTCCAAATCCAGGCCTGGCCATTTTAGCTTTGGTGACCTGCATGTCCACCTCTAGATGGTCTCCAGGAACCAGAAAGTCTGAGGCAACCACAAGTAACCAGGCGGCCACAGAAAGAAGTAAAACAACTTGTTCCTGCCTCAACTAATCGCTCTGCAGCCTGCATCCATTATTCCTGTTCAGCCTTACAAAAATTTTCCACCTGACATTGGGTTTCTCAAGACCCCCACCCCTGTAACTATGTAATCTACCACACCCTCCCCTCTGACTGCAATTGATACTCCCCACCCTTAGGACCATGCTTGATTGTAATAAATGACCCCTACCTTGTGATCATGCATGCCGTGACGTCCTCCCTTTCCTCAAGATAGATTACCACCGTTAGTTGACCATTTGCTCCAACCTACATAACTAATCCTCTCCTACCCCCTTTGCCTAACTCCTTTCTCAGACTTAGCCTGCTTGCACCCAAGTGCGAAATAAATGGCCTTGTTGCCCACACAAAGCCTGCCTAGTGGTCTCTTCGTGCGAGTGGCACACGTGACAGAAAAAAAGGGGGGGTCTTTGTAGATGTCATAAAGTTAAGGATCACCTGGGGAGGTGATCCTGGATTATCTGAGTGGGTTCTAACCCAGTGACAAGCATCTTTACAAAAGAAACATGAAGGACAGACACACAGAGACAAGAAAGAGGCAATGTGACCATGGAGACGGACACTAGAGTGGTGGGGCCGCAAATCAAGGCAAGTTTGTACCCACAGCAGATGGAAGAGGTAAGAAGTACATCAGCCCCTGGCCTCCACAGGAGTGTGGCCCTGCTGACACCCTGATTTTGGACTCCTGGCATCCAACTGCGTGAGTATAAGTTTCTGTTGTTTCAAGCCACCAAGTTTGTAGTCATCTGCTGTGGCAGCCACAGGAAACTAATACACAGGGCAAGCTTATGGGGGATGACAGAGTTTTTTCACAATTCCATGATTAAGAATTCTAAAGAATAATGAGCTGAGCGTGGTGGTGGGCCTGTAGTCCCAGCTATTCGGGAGGCGGAGGTTGTAGTGAGCCGAGATGGTGCCACTGCACTCCAGCCTGGGCGACACTGTCTCAAAAAAAAAAAAAAGTTATTCTAAAGAATAAACGTTATTGGATAGGGGGAGATGACATGATAACCATTAGAAAGCAGGATGGGGGAAGCAAGGAAAAAAGGAGGAAAACAGAGACCTGGAAGGTGAATAGCCAGAACGTGAGCTGAGGGGATGTGGCGGGGAAGACACTGTAGTCAGAGTATGGACTGAGGAGAAAAAAAATGATATCCCTAAATTATGTTAATTTCATGGAGTTACTTTGGCTTCTTATATTTTACTCGGATCCCTGTGTGTGTGTGTGTGTGTGTGTGTGTGTGTGTGTGTGTGATTAAATACATATTTTAAGTAAACATTTTACCTCAGGAACGGTCTCTCAGAGAAAGTTTCTGGATAAAATGCAACGTTTTGGTAATATTCTCTTCAGAAACATTAAGTTAGGATGTTAATGTTTCTGGATAACATCCAAGATCATGGAAAAAATTTCAATAAAAACCAGTAGCTTAAATATGGAGACACGCAGAACTCAGTCATCACATTGGGAAGAAAATGAGATAATGGATAAGAATGTCTCAAAGAAAAAAAAAAGAATAAAAAGTCACCCAGAAAAGAGCCCTAGAAAACTTCTAAGAGTCAGGGTTTCTCACTGATGCTTACCGAAGCTTAGCTGTATGAAATAATGGGAGAATGCATCCTCTTAACTTTAGTCAAGCTTTTTAAATTCTGAAAATGGGACTCTTTCACTTAGAGTGCTGCAGCACAAAGAGAGCAATTGTTTGAAGAACATAGGCTATGCATTTTGAAAAAAAATATTTCTTTTTGGCAGGGGCTGTGGATTCCTGCTGATCTGCAGGAATCTCTAAACTTAAGGAGAGGGTAGGATAAGCAGCTTTGCCCTTTGAGAGGCTCTATTTTATTCTCAAAGGCTGGATGTGACAAAAGCAATTTTTTTTTTTTTTTTTTTTTTGAGACGGAGTTTCACTCATGTTACCCAGGCTGGAGTGCAATGGCGCGATCTCGGCTCACCACAGCCTCCGCCTCCTGGGTTCAGGCAATTCTCCTGCCTCAGCCTCCTGAGTAGCTGGGATTACAGGCACGCGCCACCATGCCCAGCTAATTTTTTGTATTTTTAGTAGAGACAGGGTTTCACCATGTTGGCCAGGATGGTCTCGATCTCTTGACCTCGTGATCCACCCGCCTCGGCCTCCCAAAGTGCTGGGATTACAGGCTTGAGCCACCGCGCCCGGCCGACAAAAGCAATTTTAATGATCAGACAGAGCTGAGTTGTCCAAAGCTACATGTAAAATAGAAGCTCAGGACACCTAGGAAAATAGACAAGAATTAACACATAGCAAACAAAATGGCAGACTCAACCGCTGCACCTGGCCAAAATATTTCTATTGATTCAGGGTTTAGCTAGGTACCAGAGCAATTTTCTCCCCTAAAACTGGGTAATGAAAAAAATTTGAACAGAAGAGGTGAAATGTGCTGATTAATTTTATGTATTAACTTGACTGGGCTGAAGGATGCCTAGATAGCTGGTAAAACATTATTTCTGGGTGTATCTGTGAAGATGTTTCCAGAAGAGAGTAGTATTTGAATTGCTAGTCTGAGTAAAGAAGATCACTCTCACCAATGTGGTGGTTGGGGAGTCCATCAACCCACCGAGTGAGGACCCAAATAGAACAAAATGGTGGCGGAAAGGCAAGTTTGATCTTTTTTCTTGAGCTGGTATCCATCTTCTCCTTCCCTTAGACATCCGAATTTCTGGTTCTCTGATCTTCACACTTGGGCTGAATTACCCACTGGCTTTCCTAACTCTCCCTCTTGCAGATGGCAGGTTACGGAGCTTCTCAGCCTCTGTAATCACATAAGCCAATTCCCATAATTAATCTCTGTCTCTGTCTCTTTTTCTCTTGCTTACTAAATATGGAGATTTATTAAAGAACCAAGAGGATTTACCACTGGTTTTCTTTCTCTGGGGAATCCTAATACATAAGGTTAAAATAGATTAACATTAGAAGCAAAAAGTGAAAATGCCTCAAAATATATTTTAAAACTTCTACTTCAAACTTACTCAAGAAAACATGATTTCTTGGTCATGAAATCATGAAAGAACATCTTATTCTTTTTTTTTTTTTTTTTCATTGCTCTGGTCAAGATGGCAAGAACATCTCATTCTTGGAATATGTTGAGGTATATGAGAAATCTTTTCATTGCTTCTTAGATTAGCACCTGCAAAACCACTATTTTGTTTATATAATCTTATAGAAATGTTACCTAACTACTAGATTCACGTGAAAGAATTTCTTTTCTTTTGAAAGAAAACCAGCGAAATCAGTAATTTTTGTCAGGAGAAAGAGCAGAAGAAACAATTCTTCTTACACAAATGCTTACTTGTCCAACTGAAAACATTCCAGAAGTGGGGTGGACAGTGGCTGGTGGGAATCACAACGTCAGAGCCAGATCCCCAAAGCTTGTTGAAAAGGCCAGGAAAAGCACCAAAGAAACACACAGCCATGCACCCCTTAACAAGTCTACCTTGTAAAAGCAATTTTGTTCATCTCTTTCTTCAGGAAACACTTTTTCTTGTGGCGGTGTTTACTTTGTTAAATGAAGAAAGTTCCCTTCCATCTTTCTCTCCAGTTAAGAATAAAACCTGAGCACCGAGAGAACTAATGTATGTCTGATCTAATCAGTAAAGATCAAGTGGGGAAAAGCAATAAAAATAAATTTCAAAATGTTCTCTACTAAAAATTTTTCAAGAAAAATGTTGTAATTAAGAATCCCCCTCTGGCCGGGCGCGGTGGCTCAAGCCTGTAATCCCAGCACTTTGGGAGGCCGAGGCGGGTGGATCATGAGGTCAAGAGATCGAGACCATCCTGGTCAACACGGTGAAACCCCGTCTCTACTAAAGATACAAAAAATTAGCTGGGCATGGTGGCGCGTGCCTGTAATCCCAGCTACTCAGGAGGCTGAGGCAGGAGAATTGCCTGAACCCAGGAGGCGGAGGTCGCGGTGAGCCGAGATCGCGCCATTGCACTCCAGCCTGGGTAACAAGA
>NW_022437011.1:775012-868467 GCF_009761245.1 Sapajus apella | reverse complement strand
AAAAAAAAAAAAAAAAAAAAAAGAATCCCCCTCAAATATGTTTCTGTACAATTGCAGCTGCCTTATTTTCCTTTCTTTTTTTTTTTTTTTTTTGAGTTGGAGTCTAGCTCTGTTGCCCAGGCTGGAGGGCAGCGGTGTGATTTTGGCTCACTGCAATCTCTGCCTCCAGGGTTCAAGTGATTCTCCTGCTTCAGCCTCTCGAGTAGCTGGGATTACAGGTGGCTGCTACCACGCCCAGCTAATTTTTGTATTTTTAGTAAAGATGGGGTTTCACTGTTTTGGCCAGGCTGGTCTTGAACTCCTGACCTTGTGATCTGCCCGCCTCAGCCTCCCTCCCAAAGTGCTGGGATTACAAACGTGAGCCACAGTGCCTGGCCTAGTTTGCCTCATTTTCTGATTTTTGTTCCCACCCGCAGGAGCTCCCACAGTGTTTCACTCTTTCCATTTTCGGGAGAAGTTGTAGAGCAGTACAACTTTTTTCCCTCCATGACACATCCCAGACCTTTCCAAACTCTTTAGCACCTCTGATTGTGAGTAAACAACTCAAGCTTATTGATGGAGACTGTAACTTTGATGTAATTTTTCTTCTCCTTGGTTTACGGCCAGGAATCATTGCATGTCTTCCAGGTATTTGCAGAAACATATACATTTCCCAAACATATTAGTCGGATTAGTATAAAATAAACTTATGAGGCCTTTAGTATTTTATGTTGCCTCAGGCCAGGTAAGTTTTGTCTTAATTTTCTAATTATCCTGAAATATTTCTCCATTTACTCCTTTAAATCTACTTGGCTCTGAATTCTTTTTTTCTTTATTCTTCTCTATTCTTTTTTTTTTAAATGCTTGATGATGATAATGTCTCTTCGCTTCAAGTGATAACATTTATTCCTTACACTGTTAGATATTTTTAATGTAATTCTTATCAACCTCTTAATTTTGTCAAAGGCCCATGCCACTGTGATAATGATCAGCACTTGTTTAATTTGAAAATGCCAGGCATGTTTATGAGGTTTGATTGCCTCGGCGCTTACAGCTCCTTACTCATTCATTAAAAACAAATCATCAGGATGGCTCCTGCTCTAATGTTTCGAGCTTTTCTTTTAACCAATGGCCTCTTAAGTTTCTTTTCTTTTCTTTTTTGAGATAGAGTCTCGCTCTGCCACTCAGGCTAGAGAGTGCAGTGGCGCAATCTCTGCTCACTGCAACCTCGTCCTCCCAGGTTCAAGTGATTCTCCTGCCTCAGCCTCCCAAGTAGCTTGGACTACAGGCACATGCCACCATTTCCAGCTATTTTTTTTTTTTTTTGTATTTTTAGTAGAGACGGGGGTTTCCCCATGTTAGCCAAGATGGTCTCGATCTCCTGACCTCGTGATCCACCTGCCTTGGCCTCCCAAAGTGCTGGGATTACGGGCGTGAGCCACAGCGCTCAGCCTGGCCTCATAATTTTCATGGTAGAAAAGACATTTTTTCCCTCTCTGTGATACAGAACAGTTTTTAATTATTTAGTCATCATGAGCTGAAGCAGGGTAGCCATAGACAGACTAGACTATTTTTCTGCAATAACCCCAGCATGTTCTTTATTTAGGAGAAATTTTGACTGATGGTGGAAAGAAATTTAAAGCGCTCTTGCATTAAATGAAGTTATGATTCATACTAACAGTGAAACTAATTATTTGAGTCTTAGAAGGCATATATTGTTAAAACAATGTTTGTTATGATTATCTTCTAAGAGAATATTGAGATTTAAAAAATGTATTCTTTCTTTTATTTCATTATATCATCCTTTTCCTATGGGACCAATCTAACATGGTTTTCCCTTCTTCAGAATGGATTTGGTGTTTTTTCTCTCATTTGTATGCTTTCTGTTTACTTACTTTGTATGTAAAGACAGTCTCAAAGTTGTAAAAAGTTGCAAGTACAGTAAAAGAACATTGTTTTGAAATTGGTTTGAGCATAGTTGCTAACATGATCACTCAACTTACCTGACTACTTGTATGTATTTCCTACAAACAAGAATGTTTCCTGCAAACATTCTCCCACATAACCGTATTACCGTCAAAGACAGCAAATTAACAATGATAGGTTACTACCATACCATCCTCAAATTCTTTCAAGTTTCCTCAATTTTCTCAATGATGTCCTTCATCATTGAGGACACATAGAGAAATGTGTTTCATTTGGTTGTCACATATGTTTGGTTTTCTTCAATGTGGAACAGTTCCCTAGTCTTTCTTGACTTTTATGAGTTTAACGCTTTTTAAGATTACAGACCAGTTATTTTGTAGAATAGCTCTCAATGTGAGTTCATCTGATGTTGTCTCATACATAGATATAGGTTTGCATCTTTGATAAGAATATCATAGTAATGATGATAGTTTTGACTCACCTCATTACTGGTGATGTGAACTTCGGTCACTGATTGGTGTCAGCTAGACTTCTCCACTGCACAGTTACTCTTTCTTCCCTTTGTAATTGATAAATATTTTGTAAGGAGGTGCTTTGAAACTATGCAAATATCCTGTTCCTCATCAGACTTTCAATTTATTCATTCATTCATTTATTTCAGTGTGGACTCATGGGTTCTTATTTTATTCAGTAGGTTAAAACAAGTTGCTTTCACTATTTAGTTTGATGCTCAAATTATTCCAGATTTGGTCAGTGAGAAGTCTTTCAAGAGTCTTTTTGACATGTCCTCATAAGTCTTTCAGTGTCTCTTTACTTCCTGGCAAAGAGGTCCCAGGCTCATCTTAGAGTTTCCCTGCCCTAGGCTTGGGATCAGCCATTTGTCCAGGGAGGCTTGGCTTCTTTTATTGGAGTATGGTCTGCAGAAAAGATGTCAGACTCAGGTGTGGTCATTGTTACTGGGGGTTTGTTACTTTCTGTTCTCAATGGGCAGAGCTAGTTAATATATGTATATATTTACACACATACATAAGCACATTTTTACAACTATATTTCTATGTCCCTATTGAAAAACATGGGTTTACTTTGATATCTCCAATTCCAATCTAATGCCACAGAGTTCATTCATGTTTTCTCTCCTTCCATATGTGAAACTTCCTTCTCCAATACTGAGAAGCCTTGACATATTTTTGATCAAGCCTTCTGTATTTCACCAGCCTGTCATTGCTGCTGCCTCCCACACTCCCTGTACAATGCTTTCCCCACCTGCTTGGGCTCCATTGCCCCTCCATCGTCCTCACCTTCCTTGGGCTTTAGCACTCTGGTTTGGGTCATCACAAGATTCCCCCTATTTTCGCCATATTTCTCTTGCCACTTAGTGGCCTTTGGGTTGATCTGATCAAGGAAAAGATAAAAGAGAATTTATCATTTTATTTTCAAGTGAATATTTGGTAAGTACTATTTATCAAGCTCTATATTATCTCCTTTCAGTGACATAATGACCTTGACTACATTTTACTAATTGAAGCAGTCAAAATGAAAGAAGTTGCCACTTGCCAATAAGTGGCAGATCCAGGACTGGACCTTATCTCGCTGACTGGAAACCAATATTCCACTTGGAGGCTGTGTACGTGTGATGCATAGAAAAAGCGATTCATTTCAAAGTCAATAATCATAGAACTGCTAGCATATAAACCTTTTGGGGTTATAATTATGCGATGTTTCAATTACAAACCCAACATGGATGATGAATTATTAATTTGCTAATTAGGCATTTTGAAAAGATTGTACATAAAGAAAATGTTTTCTCTTGAATTACAGCATTCAAAAGGATTTCAAAAGGTATTTTGTAATTTATACCATTTCATTTCATAATTCTATGTCTTTTCTCTCTGTTTTAAAGCATATTCTAAGGGTTAAACTTTTTAACTTTAAACTACACAGTGAATCACTTTCAATATGCCTTTCCATAATTTAGAAATACAAGTATATGAAGGAAGAGTTCTTACACTGTTTGCCATTTGTTAAATATTGGTGGCCCATGGTATGAACCCATTTCTGAAAGAAAATCCTGAGTAATTACTTAGAAGAGGCTGGTTTTCTAAACTTAGTTAATATGTATTATTATTTCATTGTCAATTTTACACTAACTTGGTAAGTTTCCTGCTTAATCTAACTCCTCTAAATTTCACTAAAAAACCTACCCCATTCCCCGTATTGTACTTCTCATGTCTTCACAAATTTACACTGAGGCCTTACCTTCCTAGGCCATCGGCCAGCTTGGGTAGTGCCCATACCAGACATGGCACCAGTTGCTTTCTGCAAGTTGTCTCATTTAAATTTCAGATCTACATTCTTACTTTGCAGTTCTATTACTATTCCAATTTTATAGTTAAAAAAACTGAAACTTAGTGGGGTAAAGTAACTTGACAGAGATCACGTGGCTAGGAAGTGTTAAATTCTGGGTTCCAATGCAGAGCTGGACAGAACTTAAAGCAGCGAAGGTAGATTTTATGCAAGGAAAAAAAAATGATTGCAATATAGGAAGGGAGATTCTGAAAGAGAACTAAGCTTAATTCAAATACAATCAGAGTAAGTGGGGATTTATAGACAAGGAGCATGTTGGAGAGGGGCATTTGTCAATGGAAAAGCATTACGAGGAGACATCAAGTCTGGGGGAGTCTGGCTGAACCAACCTAACAGGCAGGATGGTCAGACTTCACCTAGGGGATAATGGGGATGAGGAGTTTGATCAGATATTAGCCATGAGAGTGGAGAGTTTTCTAACTGGCTTAGCAGGATCCTTGCTAAAACTGGGCTCTGTAAGTACACAGATGGGTCTTGGGGAGAGTGTTCAGGGAGCCTAACAAAAGTTTGGTAAGGCAAAGAGTCTTTGTCACCAGTAGTGTTCGATTCCAAAGTCCCAGGCTCTAAGCACTCATTATATGGCTGCTTAGAAAATGTCTGGAGAATGGCAATTAAAATGTGAAGAAGAAATTGTAACCTTTGTCCATCCAAGGGGCAATACAAAAACTGGGATTTTTATACCTGGGGAACAAAATAATTAAATATGAGGGGAAATAAAACTACCTATCTGAAAACACTTCACCAGTTGTGTGGAGGTGGGAAGCAGACATGTGTTATGTGACTCCAATAGGCAGGGCTTGCTGGGATTATTGGAAGTATCTTTAAGTCTAGTCCAAAGAAAAACTTTTAAGTATGAAGTTCTCTAATCACCCAATGGGAAAGTTCAGCAGGAGGTGTTCAGTAGACGGTGCTGAGCTTAGCCTCATAATAATAATCCATGATGCTGTAAAGGGGATTCCTGCAAGCCAGGCATGAAGAATAGGAGGAGCAGAGCTAGGTCGGTTCTGAGTTACCTTACAAATTACAGTCCTTGATTCCAGGATTCCAATAATGCAACCTTTGATTTGCTAAGAAGATTGCGTGCTGCTGCAGTGATAACTTGGAATAGATGGTAAACTTCTCGATTTGAAAAACAGGCACATCGCCTTCTGGTAGGCACAACAATTGCTTATTTCATCCACTGTTTTTTGATGCGGTGGAAAGAAAACCTATTAACACCCATGAAGTGTTAACAAATAAATATGTTTCCCTACTTGTTCGCACAAACTTTTTCTCCAATGTATTTGTCACTGCAGCATCCCCTACTTAAGTATATGTTCATTATTTCCGTTTTCATTACTATAAGTAATTGATCTCTATTTAACTTTATCTTTCTGTCAGTCAGCTATATATCATCTATTTGTATTAGTTTCCTAAGGCTGCCATTACAACTTACTACATACTTGGCTAAAAACAACAGTACTTAGTTCTCTTAGTACTGAAATCAAGGTGTTGGTAGGGCCAGGCTCCCTCTAAACACTGGAGAGAAGAATCCTTCCTTGCTTCTTCCTAGATTCAGGTGGCTCCTAGCAATCTTTCCTGTTCCTTGGCTTGTGGATGCATCCTCCGGGCTCTGCCTTCATCTTCACTTTGCCTTCTCTGTGTCTCTGTGTGCTCCCTCCTCCTGTAATAGCACCAGTCACTGGGACTGACCCTAAATCCCGCATAATCTAATCTTTATAGTCACACGCTGCATAACGACTTTTTGGGCAGTGACGGACTGTATATACCACTGTGGCACTGTAAGTATTTAATGGAGCTGAAAAATTCCTATCACCTAGTGATGTTGTAGTGTAGTGTATTACTCACATGTTATGGTGATGCTGGTGTAAACAAACCGACCGTGTTGCCAGTAGCATAAAAGTATAGCAAATACAATCATGTACAGTAATACTTAATGATGATAAATGACTACGTTACTAGTTCATATATTTCCTATCCTGTACTTCTTATCATTATTTTACAGCATACTTTTACTTACTAAAAAAATAGCTAACTGTAAAACAGCCTCAGGTAGGTCCTTCAGAAGGTATTGCAGAAGAAGGCTTTGGTATCCTAGGAGATGGCAGCTCTAGGTGTGTTATTGTCTCTGAAGAGCTTCCAGTGGGACAAGATGTGGCGGTGGAAGATGGTCATGATGATCCTGATTCTGTGTAGGCTTAAGCTAATGTGTATTTGTGTCTTAGTTTTTAATAACAAAAAAAACCCTCAAAAAGTAAAAACATTTCTTAAAGGAGAAAAAAGTTGATAGAATAACACTATAAAGAAAATATTTTTGTGCATCTGTAGAGTGGGTTTTTGCTTTAAGTCAAGTGTCATTACAAAAGAGTTAAAAAGTTAAAAATAATTACAAAGTTGATAAAGCAAAAATGTTACAGTAAGCTAAGGTTAATTTATTACCGAAGAAAGAAAAATCAAAAAAATAAATTGAGTGTAGCCTAGGTCTACAGTGTGTATAAAGTCTACAGCAGCGTACGGTAATGTCCTCAGCCTTCACAGCCACTCACCACTCACTCACCAACTCACCCACAGTGACTTCTGGTTCTGTAAGTCCCACTCAATGTAAGTGCCCTATGCAGATATACCATTTTTATCTGCTATACTATATGTAACATGTCTTTTCTGTGCTTAGGTATGTTTGGAGACACAAATATTTACCATTGTGTTATACATGATGATACGGTAATATGCCGTACAGGCTTGTCGTTTAGGAGCAATAGGTTATTCCACATAGCCTAGATATGGCATAGGCTCCACCAGGTAGGTTTGTGTAAATACACTCTATGAAGGTCACAAAATGATGACATTGCCTTACAACGCGTTACTCAGACCATATCCTATAGTTACGTATGACTGCAATTACATCTGCAAATACCCTGTTTCTAAAAGGTCACATTATGAGATTCTGGGTGAACATGAATTTTTGTGGGACACTTTTCAACCTGTCTTTCTTTTTCTCTTTCTTCCTTTCTTTCTTCTTTCTTTCTCTCTTATCTATCTATCCACCTATTCATTTTCTCCTTGTGTGGTTATCTGGTAAGTTTTTTTCTTTTGAGACATTCAAACTATAAGAATCCTAAAAGAAAACCTAGGAAACACCATTCTGGTCACTGGCTTTGGGAAAGAATTTATGACTAAGTCCTCAAAACAACTGCAACAAAAATGAAATTTGACAAGTGAGACCTATTTAAACTAAAGAGTTTATACACAGCAAAAGAAATTATCAGTAATTTGTAATGAGAAAACATACAGAGTGGGAGAAAATGTTCACAAACAATCCATCTGACAAAGGTCCAATATCCAGAACCTGTAGGAAATGTAAACAAACCAACAAGCAAAAACCAAACAACATTATTAAAAAGTGGGCAAAGACATGAACAGACACTTCTTATAAGAAAACATCTAAGCAGCCAATAAACATATAGAAAAATGCTCAACATTACTGATCATTAGAGAAATGAACATCAAAACCAGAATGAGATACCATCCCACATCAGTTAGAATGGCTATTACTAAAAAGTCAAAAAATTACAGATGCTGGTGAGGCTGTGGAGAAAAGGGGTCCAAGTATTAAAAGTTTATACACTATTGGTGGGAATGTAAATGATCAAGCCACTGTGGAAAGCAGATTGGAGATTTCTCAAAGAACTCAAAACAGAATTACCGTTTGATCCAGTAATCCCATTACTGGGTATAGATCTAAAAGAAAATAAAACATTCTATTGAAAAGACACATGCACGTGTATGTTCATCACAGTACTATTCACAATAGCAAAGACATGGAATCAATCTAGATGTCCATCCACAGTGGACTAGATAAAGAAAATGTGGTACATATGTGTCATGGAATACTATGCAGCCATAAAAACGAATGAATCACATCCTTTGCAGCAACATGGATGCAGCTGGAGGCAATTATCCTATGCAAATTAATGCAGAAACAGGAAATCAAATACTTCATGTTCTTGCTTGTAAGTGGGAGCTAAAGAAATGAGTATTCGTGAACATAAATATGGCAACAGTAGAACTGGAGACTACTAAAGAGGGGAGATGGGAGGGGTCCAAGTATTAAAAAATGATTGGGCACTATGCTCACAATCTGAGTGATGGGATCAATTGTACCCCAAACCTCAGCATCACGCAATATGTCCAGGTAAGAAACCTGCACATGTACCCCCTGAAGCTAAAATAAAAGATGAAATTATTTTAAAAATTAAAAGTTGACTAAACATAAACGAAGGTAGTAATGGAGGAAATGAGAGAGGAAAAGTATAATACAGAAAGAAATAGTAAAATGGCAAAAAGAAGTTCTTCCTTACCAATGGTTACTAAACGTAAGTGAATTTAACTCCCCAGTCAAAAAGCAGAGACTCCTATAAAGTCATTTCAGATCTAAAGGTACACGTATTCTAAAAGTGAAAGAACGAAAAAATATATTTCACAAATAATAATGAAAAGAGATCAAGGTAGAAATTTCCCGATAATAGGGAATTCAATATTCAACTTTGAATCATGAATAAAGCATCCATACAGGAGATCAATAAGGACTTGGAGACACTGAGCAAGACTAAAAACGAATAGACTTAACAATATAGAACAATACACTCAATCAGAGCAGATTATATATATGTTTTCTCAAGAGCACATGGATATTCTCCAGGATGTTAGGCTACAAAATAGGTCTCAGTGAATTTGCAAATGTTGAAATCATGCAAAGCATCTTTTCTGACTACAAAAAAAAGTCTACAAATCTGTAAGAGAAGAGGAACTGGAAGATTTTCGAATCTGTGGAATTCAACAGCACGCTATTACACACCCAGTAGGTCAAAGGAGGAATCACAATGGAAATTATAAAATACTTAGTGATGAATGAGAATAAAAGCACAACATACCAAAACTTACATGATGTAGGGAAAGGAGTGCTCAGAGGGAAGTTTACAGGCGTGGGCACCTACATTAAAAAGAGGAAATACCTCAAGTTAACATAACTTTACATCTTGAAGAAAAAGGGAAAAAGGGCAAACTAAGCTCAAAGCTAGTGGAAGGAAGCAATAAAGATGAGAGTAGAGTTGAATGAAATTGCGATACATAAACAATAGAGAGAATCAATAAAAACATCAGTTGACTCTTTGAAAAGATCAACAAAATTGACAAACCTTTCGTTAGACCAGCAAAGAAAAACAGAGAAAACACAAATAACTAAATCCAGACATGAAAGTGAAGACGTTACTTACCAACCTTACAGAAATAAAAAAGGATTATCAGAAAGAATAATGAAAAAATATTCACCAGAAAACTAGATCACCAAAGGCAATGGACAAATTACTGCATACACAAATGACCCAAACTGCCTGAAGCAGAAAATTTGAACAAACCTATAAACACAAAATGAATTGAATTAATAATCATGAAACTCTCTGTACAGGGTGACGTCAGCAAGATTTTTCCAGATGCTGCTTGAGGGTTGACACCAGGGAGTTCTAATCTCTGGAGGGATACAAAACAGGAGTAGGAATTTGAGTTTTTATTCCCTAGGTCCTTTCAAGGCACCTCCCTTCATCTCCTTGGCTGGGAACCATGGCTTTCTCCTTGCTAAGGAGACCTACTCATAAGACAAAGGGCTGTGTGGGCCTCTTATCATGAACATTTAAATAACAAATTGTGTGTGTGTGTGTGTTGTGTGTGTGTGTATATGAACAATTATTAAATTCAGCACACAGCGTCTACCTTGAACCAGTACATTACCCCATGGAGTAGATACTCCAGGAACTACCAAAGCACCCACACTTTGGAAGCAGAAGGGTCCAAAGTTGTTACTAAAGTTGATCTTCCCCTGTGTGAACACTGTATGAACCAGTTACAGAAAAGAGAAATGTTCTCCTAGAGAAAGTGACAATCCTCATGGAGAAAGTGGAAGAATCCTGAAATTTATTGCCACACACATACTTTCGGAAATTTGTATAACTGTAGAAATCTTCCCAGTTGGTCACCCCACCCCATCTTTTTGTTCTGTATTTACTGTTATTTCAGTGGGATTCAGGAAAACAAGATTTTAATGCATGTGTTCCACTATACACTGTGCCACAGAGCCAAATTTACTCTAAGTCCATCTGGTTGGTGAATTTAAATGGTTTAAAACAGCAGTAAATGGGGGAGATGGGCTGTAGAAGAAACCTCTTCAGTATCATAAAGTGACTGATAGAAATGGTAGGATTACCATTCCAGAGACTGAAGATAAATTTCACAAACATTTCTAATGATGACTTGGGCCTGGACCTACCAGAATACTGCAGTCCTTCCTAGAGATGACAGCAATCTTTGTTTCCTACGATTCCCAGTACTTCCAAGATTCAGCAATAGGGTGTTGATAGTCTAAGACATAGAGGCAATAAAAGTACTACTTTCATCTCATTTAATCCTAGAGGCATTTGGTCAAGCTATTTTAATTTAGGTTCCACAAAAGCGATGTCCCAAAACAAGGACAAATTATCCTGTGGGTTATCCTGCCTTATATAACTGGGGCTCAATCCAACACATATAGGCCCCCAAATTGTCCAACTGGGACAATGTTGGGCAGCCTGGGCCTGGCTCCCAACCTACGGTGGTAAAGGTACCCCCCAAATATTTCCTCCTCTCTACTTCTAGGCTGAACATGCACACTGGGCAAATGGGCTCTCTTGGATCTGAAGACTTCTCTAAAGCAGAAAAGCAAAGAGACACGTTGGGAGGACACCTAATTCAAGTGAATAGAGTTGGCTGGCCAGCTTACAGATTCTCTCTCTTCCTCTCTCTTTCTCTCTCTTTCCCTCCCTTGTCAACTTAAGAATTTGGGCAACTGATTCAAAATTCTTGCAAAGGCAGATCTGAGTAACTAGGGTCGATTGCCAGGCTCTGTTGATAACAGAGTACATCCTCACCGAGCATCCTCCAGTGGATGCCAGCAAGCTCCCGGTGTCAATGGTGGGGAGGTCGTTGTGTGCTCAGGTCCACATCTCTGATGGATAAATACCTTGAATATTACCCATGGATACCCAGATAAAGTCAGCAGCGTGCAGAGATGAAGAGTTCAAAAGAGGCCACGACTGAGAAGAGCTAGGATGAAACAGAACCAGCCTACAACAGATGGGAAGTAACGCTTGTTCCTGTTCGTTCTGCTAGGGACCTAGATACACAGCAGGCATGCCCCTGTACTCCTGCCTACTACTCAGTCTCTATGTGAGTTAGATAAGGAGTACTTTATTCTACGTTCTTGGATGAACATCACCTATACCAATGAAATAATAATGGGACTTCAAAGAACTAAATTCTTCAGTATTTCTTGAGTGCCTACACATACGTTATACCTACTTCAACTTCACGAAGCCTGAAAAAAATGAAAATAACTTTAAGATAATGAATTTTAGACACAATGGAGGAAAAGCTCTCGACACTGGCTGAGGGTGACCTAGGACCTCAGCCCATTTGCGGAACACTTCCTCTTCTGTCAGACACCCATGCTCCCCTCCATCTGCAGCCTCCCATACCCCAGGACTAACCATCAGAAAAACACCTAGTATCTTTTCCCTCACTCTCAAATTTCCCACAAAATGCATCTCTTCTTGCCGCCTTTTACTTAACTGGCTGTACTTGGCTCAGCCCCCCTCTGCTCCTCCTGTCTTTCCAAGAAAGTCCTATCTGATGGATGTACATTTTTTTGGTTTTGGAAACCACAACAAGGCGGTAAGAAGGGCTGGCAAAACCCTTTGGCACCTACCTTGCTGTGGCTGAGTGGGGCTGGGCTGTGAAGGCAGATATAGGCACCCTTGTTTTTTCTTTTTTTGTCCCATTTATTTATTTTATTGCATTTTAGGTTTTGGGGTACATGTGAAGAACATGCAAAATTGTTGCATAGGAACACACGTGGCAGTGTGATTTGCTGCCTTCCTCCCCATCACCTACATCTGGCATTTCTCCCCTTGCTATCTCTCCCCAGCTTCCCACCCCCCACCATCCCTCCCCTATTTCCCCCCAACTGACCCCAGTGTGTAGTGCTCCCCTCCCTGTGTCCATGTGTTCTCATTGTTCAACACCCGCCTATGAGTGAGAACATGCGGTGTTTGATCTTCTGCTCTTCTGTCAGTTTGCTGAGAATGATGGTTTCCAGGTTCATCCATGTCCCTACAAAGGACCCAAACTCATCATTTTTGATGGCTGCATAATATTCCATGGTGTATATGTGATATAGGCACCCTTGTTATGGATGAAACCTGCACGGGGCTCTTTGTCTACTAGTGAGAGAATGTATTCTCTCCCCGGGTCCACAAGGGGGCACAGTTTCAAAGGCGAGCTTCCCAGTGCCGCACCTCCCCACCTTCTCCCTCCGGGGCCTAGAGGTCTTTGTTTAAACTTTTGTGCGTGTGGAAAAATAATCAAAGTCAGTCACTCCAGCGGAAGTTTGGGGGAACTCCTTTCATAGGCCCAGAAAAATTGAATGGGGCGAGAATTCCTCCCAGGTTAAAAGTCCCCTTCTCCCACCTCGGTGCAGACTCCATCTTTCTGGATCCCCTCTCACTCAGTGTGAGAGCTGTTTTTCACTCCTCTCTCTCTCTCTCCCTGTCACTCCTCTCTCTCTATCTCTCTTTCTCTCCCCAAAAGAAATCTTTCCTACAAAACTTTTTGGGTCCGATATTTACTCCAAGGAGCTCACTGTCACCGGCTGGGTCCACTCCTCCATTCTTGGGTGAGTGTGAGACCTAAGGACCTCAGGCACACCTGATCAGGGAAGGAACAGGGCCACCATCCCTCTGGTAACATCCTCCCCTTCAGTAACACGAGGGCAACCAGAAGTTTTCTTAGTGTGGCGCCCACAGCCCTGAGGGGTATCACTGATGATTAGCATCCAAAGAACCTGAGGCCCAAAGCAGAGATAGTGAGCTCCAAATCTCTTATTAGATGGAAGACTGAGATTCCCATCTGATTTTTTTTTTTTTTTTCAAACCAGCCAGAGTATTTGGAACAGAAATTCCTGATTTGTCTGTTAAAAAGTAAGAGAATGCTGAAATTTAAGCTCTGGCTTAAATTTAAGACTGGCTTTTTCTTGAAATCTTCATATATGAAAAAGGAAAGTGAAATCAGATGATGCTTTTTCCTCTTCCCAACAAAGCCAGTATTTCAAAGAACAGGAGAGTGAAAGGCTCTCTGTCCCGTAGTCAGGCCACCGGCTGTGGATGACTCAGTGAGAAAGCAGAGGGTGAGAAGCCATTGGGGCCAAAACGAGGGCTCTCAGTAAGTGAGGAGTGGACAGTCTTCAGTCAGCAGAGTTGGATTTAGGATGACACACCAGGATTCCTGGGGTCAGTGCAAAGGCCAGTGAGAGCCTCCTCCTTCCCCTCCCTGCTCAGCCCCTGGGGTCTTCTTCCTCCACAGTGACTACTGGTGAGTCTGAAATCTCTTCTCCACCTATGCTCCAGTGAGGGAGACCTGGCCTTTGGGTCCTAGGGCACAGTGAGATAGAATTAAGGGATCTGCTCTAGAATCACTGAAAACAACTTGATGCCTTCTCATCACTGCCCCCTGCATCACAGCTCCAAAAAGGACACATGATACTCCCCAAGAATTGCCTGGAATAATTCTCTGGGCATGCTCAGGGAATATCCTCTTTCCTGGTCACACTCAGGTAATCAGAAGTCCAGACGTTCTAATAAACAAGCCCTAGACCCTTATTGAACTTGAATCTCCCTCTCCCCAGCTCAGTCCTGCCTTGGAGTGAGAAATCAGCAGTAGGGACACGAAAAGAGTCAGCTCTGATCTTTTCTTTCCTCTACCTCTTCTGGTATGAGCATCTCATGTTTGGGACCCTTATGAGGTGTCAGTGTGGGAGTGGGAAAGGCGGTGAAGGGTAGAGAGGTGGGGAGAGGAGAGCTAGTGGTAAAAGTCAGGACAGGTTTCCCTTGTCATATGGTGGCAATCTGGCCTTAATGGCCTCTGGGGGTGGTGGTGAATATGACTGTGTATCCTCTAGTATGAGACACCGTGAGGGACCCTCTCTGATATTCCTTTTGGGATCTTAGAGATGGGCAAAGCCCTAATCCACAGGTTTCCTCTCACCTCCTCCGTGTTTACAACAGGTTGGCAACCCCAGTGTCTTTCAACTGAGGTCCTGTTGACTGTGTTCTGCACACTGGGCTCTTTCCTGTAGCCTTTACTGTTGGCCTTTGGTAAAAGCACATTCACATGCCCTTTCAGTGATCCTGTCATCCTGCCTCCTTAACCTAACAGTTGTCCTGTTCTGACCTGGGCGAGGAACCAAGGGGGCAAAGCCAATCTCACAATCTCATAACTGCATAAGTGGTTTTGGTTTTGCAACTTCTTAGTTCTGTAAATCTCCAGAAAGCAGACACACTATCATCTTACTAGTCTCATGGGCCCCTTGGGCGGGGGCATCTCTTCACTTACTTTAAACATCCTGGGGGGTTTTCTTATGGTCCCCATTTAAAACAGAAGGAAATGAGATTCTCTGAGAGGTTAAGCAGATGCCCAAGGTCACTCCTGCTGTAAACATTCATGTGCAAGTGTCTTTTCATCCAATGACTTATTTTCCTCTGGGTAGATACCCAGCATTGGGATCACTGGATCGAATGGTAGTTCTACTTTTAGTTCTTTGAGAAATCTCCACACCGTTTTCCGTAATGGTTGTACTAGTTTACAGTCCCACCAGTGGTGTAAAAGTGTTTCTTTTTACCACCTCCATGCCAACATCTGCCATTTTAAAAATTTTAAATTCTGGCCATTCTTGGAGGAGTAAGGTGGTGTCTCTTTGTGTTTTAATTTGCATTTCCCTGTTTATTAGGGATGTTGAGCATGTTTTCCTCATATGTTTGTTGGCCACTTGTCTATCTTCTTTTGAGAATTGTCTATTCATGTCTACTGTCTACTTTTTAATGGGATTATTTGTTTTTTCTTGCTGATTTGTTTGAGTTCCTTGTAGATTCTGGATATTGGTCTTTTGTAAGACGCATAATTTGCAAAGATTTTTCTCCTACTCTGTGGATTGTCTGTTTACTCTGCTGATTATTTCTTTTGCTTTGCAGAAGGTTTTTAGTTTAATAGGTTTCATTTATTTATGTTTTTGTCGCATTTGCTTTTGGGATCTTAGTAGTGAATTCTTTGCCTACATCAATGTCTAGAAGAATTTTCCCAGTGTTATCTTCTAGAATTTGTATGGTTTCAATTTAGATTTAAGTCTTTGATCCATCTTGAGTTTATTATTATTATTATTATCGAGACAGAGTCTTGCTCTGTCGCCAGGCTGGAGTGCAGTGGCACAATGTCAGCTCACTACATCCTCCACCTCCTGGGTTCCAGTGATTCTCCTGCCCCAGCCTCCCGAGGAGCTGGGATTACAGGTGCCCACCACCATGCCCAGCTAATTTTTGTATTTTCATATATATATATGTATTTTTTTTTTTTTTGAGACGGAACCTCACTCTATCATCCAGGCTGGAGTGCGGTGGCACAATGTCAGCTCACTACATCCTCCACCTCCTGGGTTCCAGTGATTCTTCTACCCCAGCCTCCCGAGGAGCTGGGATTACAGGTGACCACCACCATGCCCAGCTAATTTTTGTGTGTATATATATATATATATATATATTTGAGACGGAGTCTCACTCTGTCATCCAGGCTGGAGTGCAGTGGCACAATCTCAGCTCACTGCAACCTCTGCTGCCCAGGTTCAAGCAATTCTCCTGCCTCAGGCTCCTGAGTAGCTGGGATTACAGGTGCCTTCCAATGTGCCTGACTAATTTTTGTATTTTTAATAGAGATGGGGTTTCACCATATTGGCTAGGCTGGTCTCAATCTCTTGACCTCTTGACCCACTCACCTCAGGTTCCCAAAATGTTGGGATTACAGGTGTGAGTGACCACGCCTGGCCAAGTTTATTTTTGTAGAAGGTGAGAACTGAGGATCCAGTTTCATTATTCCACATGAATCATCACATTGATTTTTTTCCTCAGCCTTTTCTGATAGTGATCAAACAGAGAAAAAGCCTGGGATTTGGGCCACATTGGTTTCTGGCTTATGGAGTTCTCTGATGTGCCAGGCTCCACATCTGTGCTAAGGTTAGGTCTTACTTTGCTATAAGTACCTTTGTTTGGGGATCAAGCTAATTGGCCTGGAATTAACTATATATAACCTTACGAGGGAAATCTATTAATCTGTGTTCTTCATTCTGCATGTTTTGGCTCGTGAAATTAATTCACTGGATTATGACCAGCATTAAAAAGCAAACAGATTAAAAATCATTCATAGAATGGAATAGAAGATATAGAGTGTATTTAAGGCAAATTGTTGTATGTTACCTTGCATTCACCTGCGTGCATTTATTTGTGTGCATGTGTACTTGGTTCCTATATGAAGTGCATACCACACTCAAAGTCTCACTTAGTAAATTTAGGAATATGCTCCTTCTAATGTCTGTTTTTTTTTTTTTTCTTTTTTTTTGTATGGTTGCCACTGTGTAATTGAACGTGGTCCCGTGGCTCCTTTTAGAAGGGCCTTTTCCTCCTCTTCCAAAAGGACTCCTCAGCCCCTGTCTGGAGGAGGGTATCTGGCAATATAATCTGGGCAAGGTACTCAAAGAGCCGAGCTTGGAGCAATTGCAGCCCAGGCTGAATTCTGATGACCTCTTCTAAACTCCCAGGTTAGTGCTCCTGGAGGCTCGTGCACACAAACATAGGCACACTGACAACACCGTGAAGACAATCCAACCTCAGGCAGAGGAAACCATGCCCTCATTGGCCTGGCAGTGGCACAGGGGCCTGGGCAAGCACAGCACAGAAGAGTCCTGGCATAACTGAGATAAAGTATCTCATTTGTAAAAATAATTATTTTGGGCTCGGATGTGTCCAGTGTGCAGCTGGTGAGCCTTCACCATGGGCTCAGCAGAAGTGGATCATTTGATCAGGACTTGAGAGTGGGACAGTTGAGCTGGGGCTGCAGGGGCTAAGGCTCTTTCCACAGGGGTCAGCACTGGTGCACAGGTAAGCAGACAGGTTTGAAGATGCTGGCTCCGTTCACACACATGGTCACAGACAAAGCCTGGAAAATGATACGGTTTGGTGCTGACCTCCCACACTCACCAAGGACAGTGAATACCCTGTTCTGTCCCTTCATACCCAAGCAGACTGTGCTTGAAAATCAGATGTCTATTAGTAGGCCCTGTGCTCAGCAGGGACTGTTTAGAAAGGGAAGTTAATTTATCTGTCAATTAGTAAGTTAATAACACACAAAGTGTACTGTGTTTTATTAATCAAACAAAAATATGTTAAACACCTGCTAGGCACGAGGAGTACAATGGTAAAGAGTCTAGTGGAAACGTTTTATGGTTAGTGCCAAGACCTGTGTATGTATTAATATGATGCCAAGCATTTAATACCTGATGAAACAATACTTTCTAGGACTACTTGGGTTAGAAAATGGCCCCGCCACAGGCCCAAGCCCATCTCCCGCCTGCATGTGCTCCTGCTCCACTCCCTTGTGCACCTGTCAGATGTAATGTCGTGGGGAAGGGGAGTCTCGGTTCCTCTCCTTAACCAGCCTGCCTCCTATCTGTGCAGACACACATGGGCAAAATTCTGAAAGCCACACCTCCCCACTCCCTTCTCCTGCTAGGCTGCGAGGGACTCCACTTAAACCTGGTAACTATGCTGCCCCCTTCCCTCCAAATTCTGTGGATTACCTCTTCCTCTTTATGGACTAACTAATAGCAACCATAGGCCAGGCGCGGTGGCTCATGCCTGTAATCCCAGCACTTTGGGAGGCCGAGGCGGGTGGATCACGAGGTCAAGAGATTGAGACCATCCTGGCCAACATGGTGAAAACCCGTCTCTACTAAAAATACAAAAATTAGCTGGGCGTGGTGGTGCACGCCTGTAGTCCCAGCTACTCGGGAGGCTGAGGCAGGAGAATTGCTTGAATCCAGGAGGCAGAGGTTGCAGTGAGCCAAGATGGCACCACTGCACTCCAGCCTGGCACCTGGCGACAGAACAAGACTCTGTCTCAAAAATAAATAAATAAATAAAATAAAAAATTAAAAATAAATAAATAAATAAATAAAAGCAACCATATCTAAGTAGCATTTGAGGAGAAGAAACTAGTTATTCACATAAACCAAAATAATTATTGCTGCAACAGAGAAACTGTATATAGCAGCCACAGATGAAGTGTGGCCTGAGGAGGTCAATGATCAGTTGCTGCCCTTGCCATATGGTGGGTTATAAAATCTTCCCAAGACCAGTGGGGCACCGAGAAATTGAAGACTCAGGTACAGCCCAGAGAACAGGGCCTCTCTGATCCATCTCCTCCATTAGGGCCTTGCCTCATATCTCATAGATGGGTAGCTGGAGCCAGTTCTCTGTTTCCTGGACCCTCTAAAAGGACCAAAAACTGGACAGATCCATTGTCCTGGGCACTCAGGAGGCAAGATTCTGTGTGTGCATGAGTGTCTGAACACATATCATGTGAGACAGTGTGTGGGCACTGGGCACACCAAGCATGAGTGAGTAGGTCAGTGAACACATGCCAGCCTATGTGAGTGTATATATATGTGCACAGAGTACATGAGCATGTGTGCACCAAACATAAGTTTGTGTGAACGTGGCACCATGAGTCAATGTGTGTTCGTGTGTGGGGTAAGTGAACATGTTGCAGCCTGAGTGCGCAAGTATGAGTGTGTGCAACAGGGATGAATGTGTGTATTAGTGTTTACACGTGTCAGCTTAAGTATGTGAGGGTGTGTGAACATGTGTCAGTGTGAATATGTGTGGACATGCACAGAGTGCAATTGAGTGTATGTGTGCATGCTGAGGGTGAGAGCATGTGAGTGTGTGTGGGGGGTAACACGGCTGGGCATGGGTGAGTGTGCACACCAAATGTGAGTGAGTGGGTGAAGAGTGTTGTGTGTGTTCACAATGAGTGTGTGAAACAGACCTGCCAGGCCACGTTAGGAGAATTACATCACCTCCTTTTAATCAGTCTCAAATACCTGCCTCCATGGAGAACCTGCAAGAGCCAGGTTTGGCGAATGTAATGATAATCAATTGTCTAACCACTGCAATAATCACATCACCTTCTTTTAATCAATCTCAAATACCTGGCCTGGTGGGGAACCTGCAAGAGCCAGGTTCTGCTCTTCTTCAAGGCAATGATTACACAATTGATTATCACTGCAATCGCCAATGATAATTGTGTAATCACTGCCTTGAACAAGAGCAGAGCATTTGAGTAACTCTCTCCTTCTCTCCCCTGCTTCAGTTGGGCCCAATATGACAATCCTAATGGAAACTTGGGGGTCAAAGGCAGGTGGCTTACTTCATATATGTTGCAGCATTTCAGGACTGCGCTGCACGTGTGATCCCCCTGCCTGATGAGGTAAGTTAAGAGTTAAAACAGGGACAGGCCACAGCTTCAAGTAAGCAATGGGGATTGGATGTTTTATGTCCTCTGGCGCCATCTTCAGCAGAGAAATATATAGGTCAGTTTTACTTGTCTGGTCTTTGTTATGAAATATGTAGAGCTAGTGCTCGACTTATGACCACGATTGGTTCTGACAGACCGGTTGTAACACGATTTGGTCGTAAGTTGAGTAGGCTATATACACGCGGAGATGGTAGTGCTGCCGGAAGATGGTCCGCACTGTCGTACGCCCAGCTGGGCAATGTTTGCGCTGCCAGACGCGGAGCAGTCGTGGCTAGCGATTGTGTTCGTAAAGTCAAATGGTCGTAAGTTGCATAGGTCGTAAGTCGATCAATACCTGTACTGAAACTTGTGAAGGAGCAGTCCTATGTTAGGATAGAGTAAAAGAGGAAAAGACAAAAAACTCTTGGGCTTTTCAGGAGCCTTGGTTCATCCTCTGCTATTCAAGCCATCTCAAGACCACAACCCTGCTTTGGAGGCTGACTATTGGAGGCACCGGCCTCAGAGCGTTCCACGTGGGCCCTACCTTTCTTGCTCCTTGAAGGAAGGTGCACATTGCTTGAATGAGTGCTTTTTGATTGTTTTTAATCCAGTTGTCTTTGCTGCAGTCTTCGCTGAGGGCTGGGAATGCTGAAAGGCAGATGATTCATGTGCACCCTGTCCATCTAAGTCACCTGCTCTTCCACTTCTGCAGGTTACTCCAGTGCCCACCAATACGACAGAGTTCCCACGTGCCCTCACTCACACTCCATCCTTTAGCCGCATCCTTAACCTGTTTTTGCCACACCATGAGCATTTTTTTTTCCTGAGATGGAGTTTCACTCTGTCTCTCAGGCTGGAGTGCAGTGGCCTCAGCTCACTGCAGCTTCCATCTCCTGAGTTCAAGCGATTCTCCTGCCTCAGCCTCTTGAGTAGTGGGGACTACAGGCGTGCACCACACCTGGCTAATTTTTTATATTATAGTAGTGACGGGGTTTCCCCATGTTGGCCAAGCTGGTCTGGAACTCCTGACCTCAGGTGATCCGCCTGCTTTGGCCTCCCAAAATTTCGGGATTACGGGTATGAGTCACCACGCCCAGCCAGCATTGGGGTATTTTATCGAAGGCGGAGGTCATGAATGTTGAGAGAGCCTCAGCAGATGGGGACTTGCCAGAGGTGGTCTCTGCCATCAAGGAGACTTTGAAGATAGGGTTCGGGACACCAGTCAACATCGCTATGGCAGGGGACTCTGGCAATAGCATGTCCACCTTCATCAGTGCACTTCAAAACACAGGGCATGAGGGGAAGGCCTCACCTCCTACTGGGCTGGTAAAAACTACCCAAAGACGTGCCTCCTATTTCTCTTCCCACTTTCCAAATGTGGCGCTGTGGGACCTGCCTGGCGCAGGGTCTGCCACCAAAATTCTGGAGAATTACCTGATGGAAATATAGTTCAACCAGTAGGACTTCATCTTGGTTGCATCTGCACAATTCAGCATGAATCATGTGATCCTTGCCAAAACCATTGAGGACATGGGAAATAAGTTCTACATTGTCTGGACCAAGCTGGGCATGGATCTCAGCACAGGTGCCCTCCCAGAAGTGCAGCTACTGTAAATCAGAGAAAATGTCCTGGAAAATCTCCAGAGGGAGCAGGTATGTGAATGCCGCATATTTATGGCCTCCAGCCTTGAACCTTTATTGCATGACTTCCGAAAATTAGAGACACATTACAAAAGACTCATCCAAATTAGGTGCCATGGCCCTCTTCAAAACCTGTCCCACACCTGTGAGATGATCATGAATGACAAAGCAACCTCCCTGCAGAAGAAAACAACCATACAGTCTTTCCAGGATGCCTTTGGCATCTGGGGTGCAGATGATTTTGTGAAGTGTCTGAAGGTCTTTTAATTGTTCTTTGGTATGGATGATGAGTCTCTCTGGCAGGTGGCACAGAGAATGGGCAGGAAATTCACAGACTACATGAACATCATGAAGTCCTGTGATGCACAGGGTCTGCAAAAGAGATGGGAAACGTATGTGCATGACTTGTGGAGTTATGTAGGCATTTCTTAGCCTTTTAAGCTACACCCCACTGTTACTTCAGATGAATGAACTATAGACACTTACTAGAGATAATTTCTGAGAACACCAAGACTATCTTAAGAGAAGTCCTAAAAGACCACATCAACCCACAATGACAGCCAACTTTAAAAAATTCCGGCAGGCTCTTTCTTGGGTGGCACTAAGGACTGCAAGTTCTCTTCTCAATGGGGTACACTTTTCTCACTCTAAATCAGAGAGATTTAAGTTAATATTTCCTTCTATTACTTTGTGTTATAAATTTCTTGAAATAAGAAGGCAGGTTGCTTGAATCTCAAGATGGAGAATATCAGTAATAACAGATTTCTGAGCTTATAAACCTACAATTGAAATCTACAGCAAACCTCTAAAACAGAAAAAAGTAGTAACCCTGTTAAAGGGCTCTAAGTTCTTGTTTTATCCAGAGTGTGAGTAAAGATTTTGATTAAGTTTAAACTGTGGCTTATAAGTAATGCCTAATATCTTAAATTTAAAACTAATGAAGGAATAGAAACTGTGCAAATAACTTGCAAGTGACAAGAAAAGTAATAGTATAACAAAAATACACGCAATCTAAAGGAAGGCATCAGAAAAAAATATAGCACAAAATAAAATGTTACATATAAATTGAAAATACCAGTAATTATATTCAGTGTCGTTGGAATAAATGTTTTAGTTAAAAGTAAAATGATCATCAGGCTGGATTTTAAAATTCTAATCAAATATATGTATGTATGTATATAATGATGATTATTATTATTTTGAGATGGAGTCTTGCTCTGTCACCAGGCTGGAGTGCAGTGGTGCGATCTCGGCCAACTGCAGCCTCTGCCTCCTGGGTTCAAACGATTCTCTTGCCTCGGCCTCCTGAGTAGGTGGGACTACAGGTGCATGCCACCACACCCAGCTAATTTTTGTATTTTTAGGAGAGATGGGGTCTCACTATGTTGGCCAGGATGGCCTTGATATCTTGACCTCGTGATCCACATGCCTCGGCCTCTCAGAGTGCTGTGATTACAGGTGTAAGCCACCATGCCCGGCCACCATATATATTTTATAAGTGACATACCAGATAAGGATATAGAAACTATGCAAAAAAATCTATCACTCAAGTCCCAGGTCAAATAAAGCAATGGTAAGCCAAATATACAGTAAACAATATTTCAGAGGAATGCCTGTACAGATGGCAAAAGTATTCATTAAAAACCAAGAAGTACATCCAATAGTCAGGCTGGTTTTAAACTCTAGCTTTTGGAGCGGAATGAGAGTTTTCTTTGCTGCTGACAGGTCCTATTTCTTTCATTTAAGAAAATGTCGGCTTTATTGAGATGCTATTCACATAGGTAATTTTTAAAAATCTGTATGGTGGTAAAAGAGATGTGTGCTTATAATTTAAACATTACTTAAAGATTTGATGCATGATTATGTGAGTTCTATTTCCTAATGATAAGAAATTGTAAAAGGATTTCCTCAAAGGATATCTTCATATGCTGACACAGAACAATTACCAACACGTGAAAGAAAAAGGAGGGTGCTAGACATTACTTAGGAAATACTTCATGTCTGTAAAATAGAGAAATAGCTTGTGCTTACTTGCTCATGTATACACCCAATTGTTCTGCCAGGATATTATGGTCATTTGTCAGGGTTAAGGGGTGGATAAATATGGAGTGGGAAGACATATTATTATGTATCCCCTTTTCTGAGACAGAGTCTTGCTCTTTTGCCCAGGCTGGAGTGCAGTGCTGCCATTATATAATAGCTTACTTGAGCCTCAAACTCCTGGGCTCAGGGTATCTTCCTGCCTCAGCCTCCTGATCTAGGACCACAGGCACACACTCATTATGCCTGGCTGATTTTTACATTTTTCTCTAGAGACAAGGTCTTCCTATGTTGCCCAGACTGGTCTCAATTATTCTGGTTTCCACCCCCTGTACTGAGAGTGAGCCATGAGTTCCCTGCCTGGCTGTGCCTGAGGTCAGCTCCCAGACCTAGGATGACTGTGAGACAGAGATGGATGAAGGGTTCTTGTACAGAGATATCTGAGTATTACCGAGCAGGCACACACTAGCTTTCTATTCTAATGAACATTTTCAAATTGGAAAAACAAAATTCATCTCTACTTTTCACTGACAGATGTTTGGAATGTTAGTTTTGGTTTCAATGAAGCCATACAGGTAAGAAAAACCATCCTACTTGGACTGGAAAAGAGGGATAGGTCAAATTTCAGAGCAAGAATTGACATGATAGTTGGGCAGGAACAGAGATAAAGGGAAACCTGTGCTTTTGGTTGAACTCCCTGCATATGGCCGTGGAACAGCAGCCTGGTGGTCTGATTACCATAAGTAGCACCCTCCTGCCATTGGTCTTGAAGGGAAGATGGAGCAGGTGCGGAGTCAGATCATGGCAGCGAATGGGATAGGGTGTTGCATGCATTTCATCTTCCTCCTCCTTATCTGTCCTAGACATGATTGGTATGCCTGGGTAAAGAATCATGGACTCATGTGCATCAAAATGTTCACAATGTAGCGTACATAAGAACATCAGCAATGACCTCATGAGGACAGGGACTCTTTTGATCATCCATGGTCCCCTAACGCATGATGGCAGGCCAGGTGTGGGGCAAACATTCAACTTTGTAATAGACAAAATTGTTGTATATGATTGAATTTTCTGTTTTGTTCCTTTGAGAAGATGGTACATAAAACTCAAGTTTGGAGATTTCAATATAAAGGGCCGTTGAATCATTTGTATATTTCTGAATCTTGCTTGATTCAATCCCTTGCTACTCCCAGCACTGCAATTCATCCATGTCTTCACACAAGGGAAATAACTAGCAGCAGCTCTGTTACTCTCCCCTCCTTGTAAACACTCTGGTGGTATTTACAAGCAGGAAGATAGCCCAGTAAATTCTCATCTAAGAATGTTTTGAGTAGGCTTTTCGCATTGCTTATTATAGATAAATCTGGAATTTGTGAAGTACAGGGCACGACTTGGAGAGCTGAAATTAGTCGTGCAGGTTTCCTACCTGTGCAACTAATGGAATGTAAAACCTAAGAAGCTCTAAACTTAAATGGCTTCCTAGGGCTAACACGTACGGCATGTACATGATACATACAGTAACATTAATCTCTTACTCAGATGCAAAGTACATTACAGTGCAAAAAATAGATTTGTTTGGAAGTACATCTGATTTTTTGGGTCTTTTCAGAGATGGATGTTGCTGTTTCTCTGCTAGCTTTTTGTTCATATTCTTCACCAATTAGTAAAATTCAGTTTTAAGTAACCTGTATAATTTCCATAAATCTCCTTGCTTTGACAATTTGAGCTCCATGGTAGCGTAATGACTTTAGATCAGAACTGTGCCATTCAATTGGCTTTTGGTGTACTTCTGATATTACTATAAATTCTTCAGCTCAGCTTCTCATTATTATATTATGTTTTAAAAAATCTTAGTTCTTAAAGATTTCTTTTTCTTATCTTTTCCTGCTACATTTGATTCCTTAGAGCAATCATTTGTTCTGATTAAATTATTAACAGTTAATTTTTCTACCTAAGTTGCACAGGGGATGGACATTCTTTCCATCTGGATCACCAAATTCAAAATACTGAAACTATAATAATCAAAACCCATTTTAGATATTGATTTCTTATTTGAGCTGTTTGTCCACTTCTTATTTCATGAAATTAGGAAGTTGTTCACACATTCTCATTAAGAGCAGTGATGCCAGTGATGCAGCGTAATATAAGGCTGAAGGCTGGAACCCAGAGCATGGGATAAGCTAGAGAGAGCCCGAAGGATGTAATTTAAAGCCATATTCTGCAGAGAATGGAAAAGGCCACATCTCCACTGCATCTTCAGTTCTGGAAACCACTCTCAACAAGAATGTACCCTTTTTCATTCTCAAGTCTAGGCACAAGCAGAAGAATCAAACTACTATTTCTATTTCAGGTTAGTTTATCTATATCTCATTTCCTGGAGAGTGTTTTAAGAGTGTATATTGTTGAATTTCTAATAGAACGGAAAAAGATATTGAGTTTCTTTATTGTATTTTTAGACAACATTCTGAAATAAATTATAGTAACCTTTACTCATATCTTTTATTATTTTATTTTTTCTGCTGCTTTGGGTTTAGATCACTATTCTTCTTTTAGCTCCTTAAAACACAAAGTTTGTTGTTGAACTGAAATCTTTAATCCTTTTAAAATGTAAGTATTTAAAGCTATAAATTTCCCTCTCAGTACTGCTTTTACAGCATCCTATTAGTTTTTGCTTATTGTGTTTTCATTTGTCCTAAGATATTTTCTAATTTTTCTTATTTAACCCATTGGTAGTTTAAAAGTGTGTTGTTTAATGT
Source organism: Sapajus apella (assembly GCF_009761245.1). Lineage (NCBI taxonomy): Eukaryota > Metazoa > Chordata > Mammalia > Primates > Cebidae > Sapajus > Sapajus apella. Next base: position 842,284 of record NW_022437011.1, on the reverse strand, counting down.
CCCTATATTTGTGAATTTTCCAGTTTTTCTTCTGATAGTTTTAGTTTTATTCCACAGTAATTGGAAAAGACATTGCATAATTTCAATCTTTTAAAATTTATTAACACTTACTTTGTGGCCTAATGTAGGGTCTCTCTTGAAGAATGTTCCATATTCACTTAAGAAAAAACCATATATTCTAATGGAATGTTGCTTGGTGAAGTGTTCTGTATGTGTCTGCCAGGTCCAGTTGGTCTGTAGTATTGTTCAAGACTGGTGATTCTACCCAGTGTTGAGAGAGGAGTATTGGTATCTCCTACTATTTGAACTGTCGGAGGTACCAATATATATTAAATATATTAAGCAAGTGCTACAATAGTTCTACTGTAAAACTATTTGTTCTCTCCAATTTTATCCATGCTTGCTTAACATATGTTGGAGATATGATATTTGGTACATATGGTTATAATTATTGTATCTTAGTAGATATAATAATTTACATGATCCTTTTATTCACATGCAGTATCCTGTTTTGTCTCTTGTAACAGTTTTTTTTTTTTTTTTTTTTTTTTTGAGACGGAGTTTCGCTCTTGTTACCCAGGCTGGAGTGCAATGGCGCGATCTCGGCTCACCGCAACCTCCGCCTCCTAGGTTCAGGCAATTCTCCTGCCTCAGCCTCCTGAGCAGCTGGGACTACAGGCACGCGCCACCATGCCCGGCTAATTTTTTGTATTTTTAGTAGAGACGGGGTTTCACCATGTTGACCAGGATGGTCTCGATCTCTTGACCTCGTGATCCACCCGCCTCGGCCTCCCAAAGTGCTGGGATTACAGGCTTGAGCCACCGCGCCCGGCCTGTAACAGTTTTTTAATTTAAATTTAACCTAGAATCTATTTTGTCTGACACTAGTATAGCCACTCCTGCTCTTTCAGTTACTATTTGTGTGGAATATCTCTTTCTACCGTTTCACTTTCACTTTCAGACTATGGTATCCTGAGATCTATAGTGAATCTGTAAAGTATCTATAAAGCCAGCATATAATTGTATCACATCTCCCCAACCCCATTCTACCAAGATCTGCTTTTTGATTGGAGAGAATCATCCATTTACATTTAAAGCAGTTGCTGATGAAGTGGAACTTCTGCCATTCTGTTGTTTTCTCTTTGTCTTACAGCCTTTTTGTCTCTCATTTCCTCATTGCGACTTTCCTTTGTTTTTAGTTCATTTTTTATAGTGACACATTTTGATTTTCTTTTCATTTTCTTTTGTGTACATTTTGTAGATATTTTCTTTGTCGTTACCATGGGGATTACATACAACAGCACAAAGTCATAACAATCTATTTTGAATGAATACCAACTTAACTTCAATTGCATACAGCACTTTACTTTTTTACAACTTTCCCTTCCCCCTTTGCTACGTTATTCATGTCAAAAATCAATCTTCATATGTGTTCTGTACCTATTAACATGGATTTATAATTATTTTTATGAATTTGCCTTTTAAATTCTGTAAAAAATAAAGTGTAGTTACAAGCCCAAATTATATAAAAATATTGGCGTTTATAATGTCCATGTATTTGCCCTTTACCGGAGATCTTTATGTTTTCCTATGTGTTCAAGTTACTGTCTACTGTCATTTTTTTCAACTTTGAACTTAATACTGATTGTGTAGTGCAGGTCTACTAGTCATGTAGTCCCTTAGCTTGTTTACCTGGGGGTGCATTAGGTTTTGCCTAATTTTAATAGGACAGTTTTGCCAAATACAGAGTTCTCAGCTGACAAGTATTTTTCTTTTTCTTTTAGCACCTTAAGTATATCATCTCTGTGCCTTCTGGCCTGCAACCTTTCTGCTGAGAAACTCACAGATAACCGTATTAAGGATTGTTTGTATATGACAAGTCTCTTTTCTCTTGCAGCTTTTAAGATTCTATTTGTCTTTTAACAGTTTGATTACAATTTGTCTCAGTATAGGTCTTTTTGGCTTGATCTCGTGGTTCATAGAGCTTCTTTGTATGCCGTTCCTCAAATTTGTGAAGCTTTTGGCTATTATTTTTTCAAATAAATTATCCGCTCCTTTCTTCTCTTTCTGGGAGTCCCATAATGTTTTAAATTAGTAAAAACACAATAATTTTGAATATGACTTTTTCTTGATGGGAATTTACTTGGTTGCTTTTTTTCCTGTTTTACAGAGTTTCTATAAAGTTATTTAAGCCATTCATAGTATTTTTTCTATGAATAAACAAAGATTTGGAGGTTCTTAGTTTATCATTTTGCTGATATGTGCTATGAACACAGGTGGGACCAAGACCTATGGCCTGGCTCCCAGCCAGTGTTGCTTTGAGTATACTTTACAAAATTCTTCTACTTGGCATAGAGTTCCTAGTATATCTTTGCTAATAAGGTAAACAAAATTCAACATGCACAGTAATTTTTCTCAAACTTAGATTCATTTTCTAATTAAAAATAAATAACTTGTCAGCTTAAAGATGAATAGAAGCACAGTGAAATAGTCTCATTGTTTTTCTTTATATTAAGGAAGAATTTGTTTTATTCAGAATAATTATGTGGTGACCTAGTAAGGAGTTGAATTATATTAAAATCATTGAGATGATTAATTTTTTTCTGTTGGCCACCAGAGAAGTGACTCAAATGGTTTCTCTTGCTGACTTAGAAATTTAGTAGGCATGTGGGAAGTGATCAGATTAGGAAAAAGGTAAGCTTACTAAAAAAGTGACAAGTGGGAATGGTAAGGTAGCCTTAAGGTCAGCGTATTAGGTCTGATTTTCCAAGATGGTAGACCCTTTAAGGCACCTCCATCTTTTCACCACCTTTAGTTTGAGTTCAGCTAGGAATGACACAGGGGTTCTTTCTTCAGGTTTTACTGACTTGAGTAACCTGCTTACCACAGTGCCAGTAATCCTAGTACTGTGCCTCCCAAAGTGCTGGGATTAAAGGCTTGTGCCACTGCACTCTGCCTGCTGCAGTTTCTTAATCCCTCTTCCTCTTAAAGAACAGTTTCCCCAGAGGTTAATTAGGAGATACTTGATTTTTAAAAGCTAAAACATTTTTTAACTTCAAAAATGTAAAATCTCAAGCAGTTTTAAAGTTATAACGTAAATTATAAATTTCTAAGAGCATTGATTATCATGGGGGACTATTTCAGGAAATAATATTTTTAAAGTATATATGTGACCAAATTTTATAAGTTAAACCTGTGATTTCAAAAATAAAATGTATAAAAGTTCTATTCTCTCTAAGGGTGATTTTTAAAAATTCTGTGTATTTGTGTATTCTCTACATTAACTGTAATGCTGGTAATATTTTTGTTCAACATCTAACAATTGGAGTAGTGTTTCTTCCATAACTTCCATGCATCAACCCTTAAAATGCTGCTGCAGTTTTTCGATTTTTTTTTTTTTAGAGACAAGGTCTTGCTATGTTTCCCAAGCTGGTCTCGAACTCCTGGGCCCAAGCAATCCACCTGTCTCGGCCTCCCAAAGTGCTAGGATTAAAGGTGTGAGCCACTGCATCGGGCCTGCTGCAGTTTCTTAATCCCTATTCCTCCTCCCTATACATACAGTAGGTGTATGTATATTTTTTTTCAATCAGAAACAAGGGTTTATTGCTGCTGATGAGTCTGTGATTTACTCACCTAGGTAGTTCTCTATGTGGAGGGAGCTATGACTGCAGTCACCTGAAGGCTCAACTGGTTTGAAATGTCCAAGATGGCTCACTGGAGATTCAACTGTTTTGGAATGTCTACGATGGTGGGAGCTGGTCCTTGCTGTAGGCTGGAATTTTACATGGGGCTGTCATTTAGAGCACTTTGGTTCTCCCTCATGTAGCCTCTCCAAGTGGCTCTCTCAGAGTTCTTTCAAAGTATCGTAGTTTCAGGACAATCATACCTCTTCTTTGGGAGCTGGATACTAGGAGTGCAAAATTAGAAGCTATCAGGTCTTTTTAAGGTTTAGGACAGGAAGTAGCACAAAATTATTTCTACAGCATTCTACATTCAAACAAGTCACAGGGCAGGGTCAGATTCAAGAGGAGGGAACTAAATGGGGGGAACGCCAGAAGGAGTTGTGCATTAGTGTCATCAATGTGAGAGAGTACACCAGCTCTGAGTTTTGTCTGTTTCCAAATGGGCGTGTTTGTTCTGGTTATCCTGTCTCTGTTCATTGAATGTTTGGTGTGGAGGCAGATAATGGTCCATCTGAAACTTATGTACAAATAATGATGACATTCTGGACTTTGAGTCTTAGGCCAAGATAATGAATATTTTGAATGCATTCCTTAAAGATGGGGTGAGGATGTTTTGCATGCTAAAGGAAAGCCATGAATATTTGTAAATAGTCAGAAGTAGACTGTGAAGTTTGAATTATTTTGAAAATTTTAATATTTTTTCCTACCAGAACCCTGAAATAAGAGTTAGTAACTTTTGCTGCATAAAAACTACCACAAACTAGACTTAATAAAATACACATTTACTATCTTACAGATTTTGTGGATGAGAAGCCCAGGTACAAGTGAGCTGAGTCTTTTGATTCAATGTCTCTCATGGGCTATGATGAGGTTGCCAGCCAGGGATGTGGTCTCATCTGAATGCTCAAGTGGAAAGTGATCTGCTTGCAAACCCACTCATGTTATTGGCAGAATTCATTTTTTTCAAGAGTTTTTTCCTTGTTGATATGAGTTGGAGCCATCCTCAGTTCCCTCCTATGTGGCACTTATTTTCCATAGTGTAGCTCTCAGCATAACAGAATATGTCATCAAAATTAGCAAGGAAGAGGAAGTCCTAGTAAGACACAGGATATAATCTTATGTAATGTAGTCACAGAGTGACACCCCATCACCTTTGCCATAGTCCGTTGGTTAGAAGCAGACCGCAGTTCCTAACCACGTTCAAGGAGATCGTACAAGGGGTGAATATCAAGGATGAATAGTTGGGAACTATGTTAGAGTCTGTCTGCCACACCAGGCTCCTCGTTGAGGGATAATTAGACTTTTTACATCATACATTTCAGACCTGACCATATGACTGATTTCAACCAATGGATTGTGGTGAAAGTGATATGTACTGCTTTCATGGAGATTTAAGAATTGCCATCTGATCTGCCACCTTCTCCTATATTCTCTTCCCAAGAAATTTCTTAGATATTCCTTAGCCTGAATTTTTGAGCTGACCTACTCTAGGTATGTAAACGAGGTAAGAAATTAAGTGTATTGACTATCAATGAGATTAGAGGAAGGCTTTTAACTGTAGTATAATTTATCTAAAATCGACTGGCCCTGATAAACCAAGAGATACCAGAAGTATCCCGGGTTTAGCAACATTGGAGAGCAACTACATCCCTAGAACAGGAGGGACATAGGAAATTACATCTTGCAAAGACGGATGTAAGGAATGCATATCAGCCTCATTTGCCATCTGGCACTACTGCTGCCCATTGGCAGGGAGGAGGAGAAGGCTAAAAATAAGACCTTAGAAAATGCTAAACTTTCAGGGGCAGATGAAGAAATAAAGAAGAATTTATGGGGGAGTTGAGAAGAAATAGTGGGAAAAGAAAACAATAGAGACATGGAATAGAAAGATAATGAAATGAAGAAGTGGCCACACTTAAAGATTCTTCTTATGGTTGCACTAATTTAGGGTTTGTGTCTATCAAATTTCTATGTGTCTACAGAATTTCATATGTGCTTTAGAAAGAGAGACATCTGTGAAATTGGCACAGAACAGAGCATGGGAATATAATACAACGAGATGACTAGTGAATATGAAGTAAAGCTGCAGAAAGAAGTTTTAGAACACTGTTTAAACAAGCTTGCTTCTGAAGAGTGAAAAGAAAGTTTCTAAAAGAAGGGAGCTCAAGAAGGTGCTTGTTTTAACAAAATAACAGTGTTGACATTTTTGCAAGTTCAATAGAAACGTTCTTTTCAAGGCTGATGATATAGGAGAAAAAATAGATTTGTAAATAAAATAAGGTCCATAACCATATGGGATAAAATATAATGATTACCTTTGGATAATTTTGGGATTGGAGAGCAAAATAAAATGATGAGATTTGTACACAGATAATTTTGTATGTTAGAAGTAAAGAAGTTGATGAATTTCATGCCTGGACACCTATATTTGCTTCATGAAGAAAAATTAGGCCATCTGCTGTACGAGGAAGAAATAATACCTAAGGGCAGGTCTGAGAGTGGCCTGCTGAAGGTGAGTTGAGACAAAGATCATTGATATTGAGAAGAATGATATGGTTTCAGAAAAGCTTTTAGCATTGATATTAGTCATGCTCATAGCATTAATAATATCTAATATTATTGAGTGCTGACGCTGCTGTCAGTTACTGTGGAAAGAGATGAACATTCATTATTTAATTATTTAATTTTGGCTTCTCAGTGTTCATAGAATAAATATCCCATTTTACGAATTAAGAAATAGAGATTCAGACACATGGCGTAATTTACCCAAAATCATGAAGACAGAAATCAGAGCAACCAGATTTGAAGATCTGTCTGACTCAAGAGCTAAGTGTTTAAGTGCCAAACCATCCTTCTTTCCAGCATTGGCATTTGGTTTTCCTTCAGTGATGTTGCGCCTACTGGGCCAGCTGATAGACTTGCCCAGTAATGTGATGACACTATTGGAAGGTTGGTAGATGGCTGACAAAGTGAAACCTAAGATATAGAGCTAAGTTGCCTGAGCCGGTGCAGGAAGAGCTTTTTCATGAGCCTGGAAGATGCCTATCCTGGAAGTAACTGATGGAAGAGAGGAGAATGCAGACCTTTTTCTCCCTTTCTTTATGGTACATGGAAGACAGACACAATACCAGTGTCCATTTTCAGGGGAAGCCACAAGAAATGGTGTGTCCTGTAGGAAAACCTAGGTTTAAGGTCAAGTAAGAAGTTAATGTTTTCCAGTATCAGAATTTCTGCCCTAAATCTGGCAGAAGCCCAAGGTATCAACCCAAGCTTAAATGTATGGGTTTCTTTTGGCTTCTCTGTTCCAAGTTGAATCTTAGTGAAGCATTGTTTTCCTTTCTCTGCAATGTTCAGCCCTAGGGCGTAATTGTAGGGTGGTCAAAACCTCAGTTCCTTTTGGTCCTGCTGAGATTTAATCTGAACCTCTTTATCTCCAACGGCAGGAGACTGTTCTTCTGGCAGCTAACCCTTGTTACCATGCTGACAGTAGATACATTCTGGATGGATTCTTGGATGATTATCCTCTTTAAAACTATGAGGATTGGATTGTGATAGTGGGCCACACATGTTAATGCTGTGATCATCTGTGGAGTGAAGAAGTAGGTGATATCCCAGAAACATAATCAGTAAGGTACTAACTTCTGTAGATCAGAATGTAATAGACAATGTAGTGATGTCACAGCTGACTCACTCATTCATGATATGTAATTAACATATCATAACTGTTATAATGCATACTTTTTTGTTGATAAATATTTTAAAGCACCTAATTATTATGTTATAAATATTTATTACATATACTTAAATCCTCAGGAAGTCTGTCCTTCAGAGGGGCTCGCTCAGACTTGGATGACAGAGACTTACCTGGGAATCTTGATGGCACATTATACCATCCTTAAGATATGAACATTTAATCACAATTTTTCATCTCCATCATCTCCTCTCTTCCCTCCCATTTGGTATGTGCACACACCTGTCTCCCCAGTATGGTTTATGTACCTTGAGCCAGGAATTAAGTCTAGTTCACTTGTGAATTATTATCCTTAACCCAACGAAGATCTATTATAGTACTTTATTTACATGGCTCATTAATTAGACAAACATTTCTTGAATCTCTAACGTGTATCCTCTTCCCCTACACTCATATGTTTGGCATATAGGGGACACTGAATAAGCTTTTCTTCCATGGAATTACTAGAGAAAAACTTTAGTTGCTATATGCTATACTAAACTGTCACCTGGACTCAATACCACACCAACGCTTGCAAAATGCAAAGCATTATAATGAGTGCTTTACAGAATACATTGATACTGTGAAATGATCCTGCCTTCCAAGGCTGTTTTATTTATTGGGATTGGGGAAAAGAGAGAGGTCAGATAAGGAATAAGTATAATCTAAAATAGCATATTATAAGTGGATTTCAAATAAAGAGCTGCTGGGACATAGAAAGTCAGATCATATCTAATTGCCAAGATGGGAGAAGGCATCATGAAGTAGGGGGTGTTTGAGGTGGGACCAAAGAATGCATGATATTTATCAGGCGGATATGTCTGAAAGATTAAGAAAATAAGAGATAAAAATGTAGGGGAGAGGCTGCAGATTATTTGGTAGGGATAGGGTGAGTCCTTTGAAAGAAAGGAATGAAATATCAGGCGGTTAAAAGGTTGGATGGAGTTTATGGATAAGACTGAATACAAGACAGGAACTATGGACTTGACTAAGAAGATGATTGGAAGGCAATGAGGTTTTTTAATTGGATTGTGAAATCGCCAGACCTCTGATTTTGAAGGATCTTTCTGATAACATGCATAAATTTGACTGGATAGAGGTCAGATGACAGAAAGAAAGGCTAATCCAGGGAAAGAGTTTTGCAATAAGTTCATATGATGTAATAAATGACTGAAATAAGGCATTGCAAGCATATTGAGAAGAGGAATATGATTTGATTTGGCAATCAGATGGAAAGTGGAGACAAGGAAATAGAGGTGACTAATGTTTCAAGACTATTTCCTTGGGAAATGGTGGTCTTGATTATTTCTTCTCCTCTTAGGTGAGTCTGATGTTTCTGTTGATTTCTTCTTTAAGTACTCTTAGGTTTTAAAATTAATACACAAATAAGTATAAAGAAAAAGGAAAACCAGTCCTATAAACTCAATACACAATGAACATCTATTAGTAAAACTTTCTTAACAATGAACGCAATAAACTTATGAGTAGACTAAAACCAAGACAAAAAGTAATAGCCTCACTTCTTCCATTTCTACAGTCCCCTGGGTACAGAACACTGATGTTATGAGTCAGGTGAAATAGTCACAGATATAGAAATAAATGAAGTCATCCGTGGGAAAGACCAGCTTGACTAAGTTATTGCAATAGACAGGAGATACTGACAGGAGGGAGAAAACAAAAACGAGTGGTCACATCCTAGAAAAGGAAGAAAATTGAAATAACGGGATGAGAGACAGGCTGCAGAGAGAGTTACATCTCATAAGAGAGAACACAGTGTTGTGTTCCAGGAGACTGGATCAGAATCGGTTCCAAATCAGAGATATGAAGGAAGGAAAGCCAATGTTTCTCTGCAAATGATAAGTTTAGGCCCACTGAAGGGTCTATATGCAATGTCTGAGATCATAGGCCTTTAATAGTCTGCTGCACATAGGAGTCCCATAGGGCTAAGAATGGAGGGGGCCTGGAAATGTAGGCAACAACATCCAGTAAGTAACATTCAAGTCAAGAACCCATATCATCAGAAGCAAGGGCAATGGGCTGCCCAGACACACTGGATGTGTTAGTTTTCCAGGGCTTCCGTAACGAAGTACCACAGACTCAGTAGCTTAAACACAGCCCTAGAGGATACATATCCAAGATCAAGTTACCAGCAAGGTCAATTTTTTTCTTGCACCTCTCTCCTTGGCTGATAGATGGTCATCTTCTATGTCTTTACGTGATTTTTCTTCTGAGCATAATTGTCCTCATCTCCTCTTTGTATAAGAATACAGGGCACGTTTGTTTAGAGCCCATCTTAATGATCTCATTCAACCTTAATTACCTTTTTAAGCACCCAATCTCCAAATGCAGTCACATTATGAGCTATTGGTGTCAGGATTTTAACATATAAATTTGGGGTAACACTATTCAGCCCATAACACTGAAACAGACCAATTGGACATCCAAAGGACATGCTGGACATTAAGGAGAGATAAGGTGAGTTTGTGAAAAGGTGAGCCACATGTTCAAAAGGGCACCATGCCATTGTTCTTTCTCCTCTCCCCAACCTATCCCAGGATACTGGTTTGGGTAAAAATATTTGGAGGAGAAGAATGTTATCACATCAGATATCCTTGATTGTGTGCCTAGTCCAAAAAGATTTCAGTGACATAATTCTCAGTGAAAAGAGTGGCTATATTATGATGGGAAAGAAATTTAGAGCAATTCAGAAAAAGAAGAGGTTGCATCTCTTCAGCCATGCCTTCCTAGAAGAAATTCTAATGCTGGGATCAAGGGTTAGGGTGATTGGAAGAGGAGAAACAGAAAGCATTCTCATGCAAAGGACAGTAAACCCCAATTTCAAGGCTCCTGGTAGAAGCAAATATATGAGGTTATAATTTTTTGACATCTGTATAACTAAGAATTTTAAATGATCAATTATAACTCTTCATAATACATAAATGTATCAGTTTGGAATTTACAAAGGACATTCTAATTCATATTTAAGATTCACAACAGGGTATGGGGTTGGTGTTATGGTCCCCGTTTTGCAGTACAAAAATAAGATTCAGAAACTTCATAACTGCAGAGGCTACACCAATAATTTGATAATCAAGTATAGTGCTATTTCCAATTAGCCTAATCTCTTGTCATTTTCTAAATGTTCTTGATATGTAATTAGTAAGCAGACACTGCTTTGGGGATCTAGTTTGGAAAGGGTCTTCCTGTTTAAGAGAAATGGGATTCGAGGGAGAAACCTGGAGGCACTTACCAAGCAGCCTCTCAACGACCTCATAATCCTCAGGCTGTAACTTCACCATTATCTTGAGCCATACGTAACAGCCAAGACCTGTTTTTTTTTGTTTTTGTTTTTTTTTTTTTTGTATTTTCCACACGAATACTACCATGCAGTGCCCCTTGGAGCCATAAGTTTCAGGCACAGAGCTGGAATCTAACCAGGACCCTGAGAACACAAAAGGACTACAGGACACAATCTTACATGGGAGGAACTAGCTGTTGATCTCTGGCCCTGCCAAACCAGCTCCTTCTGCTCTAGCCAGCCAGACACTTGACCTTCTTCCAAAAACTGAACTTTCCATCTTTTACCTCTGTTTATGTGTTTTTTCACTATTCACTTTGCTATTAGTATATTTCTCATTATTCATTTCCTTATTAAAATTAACTTTTCCCACTGTAGAAAAAGGAATCCTTTGCTTCCCAAGTTCTTCTCCTGTGTAGATTTCCTTCTCCCCAGCTGTTTGTTCCTCTTGTTCCCAAAGCCCTGGATTTCACAATTCTCCTCTCTTCCACATTAAACTCTGCTTCCTAACCTCTGTATCTCATCATTACTAGTCAACCCTTTTAAATTTCTTTACACTTCAATACCCTCACCTGCAGGTCCTCTGCTTTCTTCCTTCACCATCGTGTCTGAAGCACACCATGGGATGCTAGGCTGTGGGCTCTGCTTCACAGAATGGCAAATGGCAGACAATGAGCCATGATGTCCTGCCAGCCTATTTTTCTCTGATCACAAAGGTTGGGTCTACTCACAGATTTTCCCCAGTCTGTCCAAACTCCTGTACATTGGGTTTGACTAGTCCTGGCTAGAATGTAAGCCGCTATTGTAAATGCAATTTCAATGGGTGTTTGTTGGAGGCAGCAGGTTAGTGCTGTGCAATGGCCATAAAGAGCATGGAGCAGGGAGACAGAGTCAGGGAGATTAAAATGTAGCTGGATGACTGATTATTTCTCTTAACTGTGGGAGTGTCCTGATGCTTCATGAAAACTCCAAGACCAGAGTTATAAGGAGAAGGTGAAATAAAACTTCACAGACTATTTCCCGTCTCCCCCATCTCTCTGTCTGCCTCTCTGTCTTTCCTTGTTGGTGAGAGGATATACAATGCATACCATATACCACATACACAGGTAGAGTAACATTAGAACATAAATTAGAAAGGAAATAAATGGATTTAAATTTTTCTAAATATCTACTTCTGACATTATTGGTAACATTATTGACATATATTAGATCAGAGTACATACATATTATATGTTCTATTGTTTAGGGTAAGCACAAAAGGATTGGTGGCGGAATGCATAACTCACAAGCTAAGAGAGAGGAAAAGGAGAAATAGAATATAAAATATACTTAAAGAATATTCAGCCAATTCAAGAGTATATTAGAAAGAAAACAAAAATAGGCAGGAGAAATGGACAATAAATTGGAAGATGTTACATATAAACTAAAACATCAAAATTTCATTGAACGTTAATAGAATAAATATCATGCAAACATTAGTAGAGTGAGTTTTTAAAAATTATATGCTTATAGCAGATATAGATTTTAAATATTAGGATACAAAATTTGAAAGAAAAAGGGTGAAAATACATGTAAATTATTCAAACACTATTCAAAAGAAAGATGTTATTTACTGAGTACCAGCTCAGCTGGGAGACCCCCACCCAGGCGGCGCTGAAGGCAATGAGAGGCAGACACCCAGAAAGAACAGCAAAGTGGATCTATCTGGAGGGCCAGCAGCCTACTGAGCTGAGAGCCTCCGGGGCTGACAGCTTTCCAGGCTGAAGGCCCCAAGCAGATTCTGATCCATGTATTTATTCTCTGTTAACAGGTAATTATTATTAATAAACAGGCGTTCTGTATTTACTCATAACTCAAAAATACACCACATAAGCAGCTGTTACCCACCTACCACTAATTGCAAACTAAAAGATATTCTCCACAAGGGAGCTACAGGGGCAGGGTAAACTTAATGTTTCTCAACAGTTATTGCTCTACTTACACTGGCTAAAATAGACTTCATTGGGGAAAACTTACTAGCAATGAAGAGGGAAAATTCACCAAGAGTATATAATATCAGCAACCAACAAATATTAACAGGCTTATTCTTCATGTGAAAACACACCCCTTCATATTTCTAAACTAAGCGTTTATAAGAAGGAAAATATTCTCCATTATCAGAAAGGTTGTCTTTTTAACTTTGAGAAATTACACTCTTAACTCCTTGTGCACTCTGCTCCAAGATTCTATTGTTCTGTGATTCTGAGTATCCATGGTTTTATGAGCCATTGATTCCAATCCAAGGCAGCCCGAATTCTGGAGAAGATAATGTCGTTTCCAGTGTCCTGGCTAGGAATTCCTGTGGTAGGTATTTTAGCTGTACTGACATGAGCCATGGCAAAGGAAAGAATGATGCCTGCCAAGTGGCAAGTAGCTCACCTGAGGGTGTGGGAGTGACCACATTTAGGGAGAAGAGAAAGAAGAAAAACTTCTTCTTCCATGGCTCTGGCATACTCTAATTCCAGATGAATTAAAACAGGCTTTGGGGCATTTTTTGAGAAGGCTGGAAAGTTCCCCCACTGCTTGACTTGGAAAGCACTGCAGTGACAGATGCCATTATGAATGAGATGATCTGAAATTGAAGATGATACAACTCATTGTGTTTTTGGTAATGACATATAAGAAACCTCTGATACAAATCAATGAAAAGGAGACTGTAAGTTTGAAGACATATGTGAAAATTCTGCAAGAGGAAAAAAGTGAAAATATCCCATGTACAGATATTAAAACAAGGTATTGTAACCCCACCAGCTTTTATTCCCAAGTAATTCCACTGCTTTATAACGGTAACTGATAATATGAATAACCTTTAGCACCTTCATTTATTGTTTTCCAAGAGATGTGTATCTTAGGGGAGAACACTGAAGTATTCTTTAAAAATATGAAATAAATTGAACTTTTCGCATTCTGATTTCTTACTAAAATAATTTTTCATTTCTGATTATAACATTTTTACTTTTTGATCTATTTGCAAATGATTTTTTTGCTTTTTTTATTGATGTAACTAACAGTAAAGTGCAGAAATTCTTCAGTGTACTCATGTGAGTCACTAATTCACTTTGAATTAACACTTTTTTTTTCTCTTTTTAAAAATTTCAGTAGGTTTTTGAGGAACAGGTAGTGGTTTGGTTACATGGATGAATTCTTTAATGGTGATTTCTGAAATTTTGTGCACCCATTACCCGAGCAGTGTACACTGTACCCAATGTGTGGTCACCTTCCCCCTGAGTCACCAAGTCCATTTTATCATCTTTATGCCTTTGCATCCTCATAGCTTCACTCCCACTTACATGTGAGAACATATGCATTTCCAGTCCTGAGTTACTTCACTTAGAATAATGGTCTCCAACTCCATCCAGGTTGCTGTGAATGCCATTATTTTGTTCCTTTTTATAGCTGAGTAGTATTCCATGGTATATATATGCCACCTGTTGATTATGGGCATTTGGGGTAGTTCTATGGTTTTGTGTTTGTGAATTGTACTGCTATAAATATGCATGTTCTAGTGTTTTGTTTTTGTTTTTGTTTTTTTTTTTAATATAATGACTTCTTTTCCACTGGGGACATATCCAGTAGTAGTATTGTTGGATCAAATGGTAGATCTACTTTTAGTTCTTTAAGAAATCTCCATAATGTTTTCCATAGTGGTTGTACTAGTTTACATTCTTACCAGCCTTGTAAAAGTATTCTGTTTTCACCAAATCCATACCAACATCTATTTTTTTTTTTAATTATAGCCATTCTTGCAAGAGTAAGGTGGTATGGCATTGTGGTTTTGATTTGCATTTCCCTGATAATTAGTGATGCTGAGCATTTTTAAATGTTTCTTGGTCATTTGTATATCTTCTTTTGAGAATTGTCTATTCATATCCTTAGCCCATGTATTGATAGAATTATTTTTTTTCTTGCTGATTTCTTTTAGTTCCTTGTAGATTCTGGATATTAGTCCTCTGTTGAATGCATAGTTTGCAAAGATTTTCTTCGATGCTGTGGTTTGTTTGTATACTCTCCTGATTATTTCTTTTGCTGTACAGAAGCTTTTTAGTTTAAGTCCCATCTATTTATCTTGGTTTTTGTTGCATTTGCTTTTGGGTTCTTGGTCATGAAGTCTTTGCTGAAGTCAATGTTTAGAAAGGTTTTTCTAATATCATCTCCTAGATTTTTATGGTTTCAGGTCTTAGACTTGTCTTTGATCCATCTTGAGTTGATTTTTGTAAAAGGTGAGAGATGAGTATATAGTTTCATTCCTCTACATGTGACTTGCCAATTATTCCAGCACCATTTGTTGAATACAGTGTCATTTCCCTGTTTTATGTTTTTGTTTGCCTTGTCAAAGATCAGTTTGCTATAAGTATTTGGGTTTATTTCTGGGTTCTCTATTCTGTTTCACTGGTCTGTGTGCCTATTTTTATACAAGTGCCATGCTGTTTTAATCACTATAGCCTTATGGTATAGTTAGAAGTCAGATGATATGATGCCTCCAAATTTGTTCTTTTTACTTAGTCTTGCTTTGGCTATGCAGGCTCTTTTTTTGTTGTTGTTGTTCCATGTAAATTTTAGGATTGTTTTTTCTATTTCTGTGAAAAATTATGGTGGTATTTTGTTGGAAACTGCATTGAATTTGCAGATTGCTTTCAGCAGTATGGTCATTTTCACAATATTGATTCCACCCATTCATGAGTACGAAAAGTGTTTCCATTTGTTTGGGTCACCTATGATTTCTTTCACCAGTGTTGTAAAGTTTTTCTTGTAGAGATGTTTCACCTCCTTGGTTAGGTAAATTCCTAAGTGGGCTTTTTTTTTTTTTTTGGCAGCTATTATAAAAGGGGTTATATTCTTGATTTGATTCTCAGCCGGTCACTGTCGGTGTGTAGCAGTGCTGCTGATTTCTGTACATTTTACATTAAATTCTGAAACTTTACTGAATTCATTTATCAGATCTAGGAGCTTTTTGGATGAGTCTTTAGGGTTATCTAGGTATACAATTCATCAGTAAACAGTGACAGTTTGACTTCCTCTTTACCTATTTGGATGCCTTTTGTTTCTTTCTCTTTTCTGATTGCTCTGGCTAAGACTTCCAGTACTGTGTTTAATAGAAGTGGTGATAGTGGGCATTCTTGTCCTGTTCCCGTTCTCAGGGGGAATGCTTTCAACTTTTCCCCATTCAATCTAATGTTGACTGTGTGTTTCTCATAGATGGCTTTTATTACCTTTAGCCATGTCCCTTCTATGCTAATTTTGTTAAGGGTTTTATTCATAGAACGATGCTGGATTTTGTGTTTTTTGTTTGTTTCTATTTCATTTAGTTCGGCTCTGATCTTGGTTATTTCTTTCCTTTTGCTGGTTTCAGATTTGGTTTGTTCTTGTTTCTCTAGTTCCTTGAGGTTGACCTTATGTTGTCTATTTATGCACTTTCAGACTTCTTGATGTAGGCATTTAATGCTATGAACTTTTTTCTTCGCACAGCTTTCACTTTATCCCAGAGATTTTGTTAGATTGTGTCACTATTATTGTTCAGGGCAAATAATTTTATAATTTCCGTCTTGATTTCATTGTTGACCCAATGATGACTCAAAACAGATTATTTAATTTCCATGTATTTGCATGATTTTATGGGTTCCTTTGGGAGTTAATTTCCAATTTAATTCCACTGTGGTCTGAGAGAGTACTTGATATAATTTCAATTTTCTTAAATTTATTGAGACTTTTTTGTGGCCTATCATAAAGTCTATTTTAGAGAATGTTCCATGTGCTAATGAATAAAATGTACATTCTGCAGTTGTTGGGTAGAATGTTCTGTATATATCTGTTAAGTCCATTGTTCTAGGGTATAGTTTAATTCCATTGTTTCTTTGTTGTCTTTCTATTTTGACAACAAAATTTCTACTTTAACTGTCTAGTGCTGTTAGTAGAGTATTGAAGTCCCCCACTATTATACTGTCTAACTCCTTTCTTAGGTCTAGTCATAATTGTTTTATAAATTTGGGAGCTCCAGTGTTAGGTATACATATTGTGATATCTTCTTGTTGGACTAGTCCTTTTATCATTATATAATGTCCCTCTTTGCCTTTTTAAACTATTTTTGCTTTAAGGCCTGTTTTGTCTGATTTAGGAATAGATACTCTGCTTGCTTTTGGTGTACATTTGCATGGAATATCTTTTTCCATTCCTTTATCTGAAGTTCATGTGAGTCCTTATGTATTAGGAGACAGCATATACTTAGTTGATGAATTCCCCCATTCTGTATCTTTTAAGTGGAGTAATTAAGCCATTTACATTCAATGTTAGTACTGAGTTATGAGATACTATTTTATTCATTGTGCTAGTTGTTGCCTGAATACCTCATTTTTTCCCATTGTGTTATTGTTTTATACACCTGTGAGATTTTTTTTTTTTTTTTTGAGACAGAGTTCGCTCTTGTTACCCAGGCTGGAGTGCAATGGCGCGATCTCGGCTCGCCACAACCTCTGCTTCCTGGGTTCAGGCAATTCTCCTGCCTCAGCCTCCTCACCTGTGAGATTTGTGCTTTAAGGAGGTTCTATTTTTGGTGTATTTTGAGGTTTTGTTTCAAGATTTAGAACTTCTTTTAGCAGCCCTTGTAGTGCTGGCTTGGTAGTGGCCAATTCTCTCAGCATTTGTTTGTTTGAAAATGACTTTATCTTTCCTTCATTTGTGAAGCTTAGTTCCACTGGATACAAAATTCTTGGTTAATAATTGTTTTGTTTAAGGAGGCCTAAGATAGAACCCCATTGCCTTCCAGCTTGTAGGGTTTCTGCTGAGAAATCTACTATTTATCTGATAGGATGCTTTTGCCTTACAGCTCTTATGATTCTTAAATTTTTCTTGATTGTTCCCTGAAATATGTTTTCCAAAGTTTTAGATTTCTCTGCTTCCTTGGGAACACCAACTATTCTTAGGTTTGGTGGTTTAATATAATCCCAAACTTATTGGAGGATTTGTTTATTTTTTAAAAAATTCTTGTTTCTTTGTCTTTGTTGAATTAATTCAAAACTTTTGTCTTCAAGCTTAAAACTTCTTCTACTTGTTTGTTTCTATTGTTGAAACTTTCTAACGTATTTTGCATTTCTCTAAATGTGTCTTTCATTTCCAGAGGTTGTGATTTTTTTTTTAATGCTATCTATTTCTCTGGATATTTTTTCATTCATATCCTGTAATTTGTTTTAATTTCCTTAAGTTGGTTTTCATTTTTCTCTGGTGTCTCCTTGTGTAGCTTAATAATCAACCTTCTGAATTTTTTTTTTCTGGTAATACAGAGATATCTTTTTAGTTTGGATCCATTGCTGGTGAGCTAGAGCTAGTATGATCTGTTAGGGGTGTTAAAGAACCTTGTTTTGTCATATTACCAGAATTGTTTTTCTGTTTTTTTCTTATTTGGGTGGACTATGTCAGAGGAAAGACCTGGGATCAAGGGCTGCTGTTCAGATTCTTTTGTCCCATGAAGTGACCCCTTAATGTGGTGCTCATTCCCTTCTCCTAAGGATGGGGGTTCCTGAAAACTGGACTGCAGTGATTGTTATTACTTTTCTGAGTCTAGCCACCCAATGGAGCTACTGGGCTCCAGGAAGGTACTGGGGGATGTCTGCAAAGAGTCCTATAATGTCTCTCAGCTGTGGATACCAACACCTGCTCTGGTGGAGGTAGCAGGGGAGTGAGGTGAACTCTGTGAGGGGCCTTGGTTGTATTTTATTTAGTGAGCTGGTTTTCTTGAATGCTGGTTTTACTAGGAGTGAAGTTGTCTTGTGGACAGACTCAGGAACTCTGGTTAGCCAGGATGTTACAGGTGGTGAAATTTGCTGTTGTCTTCTTTTTTCTTGGAGCAAGGTTTTTCTTTTATAAGTTGCTGTAATGGCTTGAGTTGGTTAGACTCCACCTGGAGATGGTGCTTTCAAGAGTACATCAGCTGCAGTAGTATTGGGGGGCAGAATACAAGCTTGCCCTAAGTTTGCCCTGATAAGTACTCAGGTTTCACAGGTGATAGGTTGGGTCAGAGTTCCCAAGAGATTATTTCTTTTGTCTTTGGCTACCAGGGTGGGTAGAGAAGGACCATCAGGTGAGGGAAGGGTTAGGAATGTCTGAGTGCAGAGTCTCATAGGCAGGGTTTGTTGTGGCCACTGTGAAGGATGAGGTTGTGGTTCACAGGTCAATGGAGTTATGTTCCCAGGGTGATTTTGGTTGCCTCTGCTGTGTCGTATAGGTCACCATGGAAGTAGGGGAAAGCCAGCAGTGACAGGCCTCACTCCATTCCCGTGCAGCCAGCAAGGCCAGTCTTACACCCCCCGGGCCCCACCAACAGCACCAAATTTATATCCACGCAGCCAGATCTACCTGGGCTGAGATCTTGTCCCCAGATATAAGCCTCCCTGCTGAAAAAGCAAGCAGGGCTTTCAGGTCTCACCCCTCCCTGCCTGTCACAATATCTATGCTCTTATATGTACTTCCTGCTTGTGCCCCTACACCTCCCAGATTCTGCCCAGGAAAATTCAAGCTCAGTCAAAATTATTACATAGTTCAGCTGGAAGTTTTTTCTTCCTGTAGTCCTTCACCAGTTCCACTGGCAGCACTCCCAAAGGACTACTTTGAGTTAAAGTCACAAATGGCTTCCCTGGGGACTGGAAGTGTCTACGGGGATCTTACTGTTGCTTCTTCTAACTTTTATATTTCACTCAGCTTGCTAAATGTGTTTCAGGTCTAGGTAAGGTTAAATCCTTTTCCCATGATCTGAATTTTCAGGTTCCCCAGTGAAGATGTGTGTTCAGAGATGAACTTCCCCCCTCTTACACTTTGGACACTTGCTATTTTTTGGCTGTTTCATAGAGTTAGCAACAGCAAGCTGCTTCTTTCAAAGGGTCTGTGAATTATTTTGGTTTTCCTGGTATGTTCTTGTGGTAGTTCTTGAAGCAAAAGTTCATGATGTGAGTCTCCACATCCAGTTCCGTTCATTCAAGTGAAAGCTGCAGGTTAGTCCTGCCTTGTATCTGCTATTTAAAAAAAATCATCTCTGAAGTAATATATCTTGACAAAATATAATTACAGTCACAATATAGCATTGTTCCCCTGTGTAATGATCTGTCACCAAACTTCCAGTAAACCCAAGCACAATAAATGTTTCTCCCTAATAGTTTTCTCCATTTCCTTTCTGGAGGATTGTTTCTTTTGGATAGGGGGCTTCTTTGTGTGAAATCCACAGGTGTTTGACAATTGGATAGCCGCACCCTGTTGGTGGTGGAGGCATGGTTTTCGGGCCAATGGACTTATGTTACTGGGGAATTATGGCTGCCTCTGCTGTGTCATAATTCTCTGTTCTCTGCTGAGTTGGGGCCCAATCTTCTTTCCTATATGAGCCTATACATCCTACGCAAACAGCCTGGATTCATCGATAGCCAGGACATACTGTTCTCATCTTAAGGCAAATTTAAGTTAGAAATCAGAAAATTGAAAGGGCTCTCCTCTCTACAGGCTTCTAAAAGTATCCCACAATTAAATGGTAAAGTACATGCTCTTGTAAAAGGAGCCTGGGTCTGGACAACCACTCTTGGTTCTTTGTATGAGTGACTCTGCTCCTCTTACCTCATGTCAGCATGTCAGCAATTAATGCCTTGATTTATTTTCAGCAGAAAAATTATATCTCCCCCGGAGCCCACAATCAAGGGGAGAGAGAGAGGTGTTAAATTCCAAGAATGTGATTCTTTAGAGATGAGGATTATTCTCATCCTAAACTGATTCTAACCAGCAGTTAGCTCAAGACCTAAAACCAAATTTTATGTATAACTCTTTAAACCTTAATCTGAAACCATGTTTTTTCCCTGATTCACAGATTTTAATGATCCCAGTCTAGGAGTTCTGGTTTTATAGCTTTACATTTGGCCCAGAAATGTACTTTTTTCTCTAGCAGCCTGGGTGATTTTGCTAAGGGAGTATCACTCAGTTGGCATAAGTATTTTGCTTCACGTTTTTGTTTAATATTGGATTTTAATTTTTGATGCAAGAAATTTCCATAGCTAGAAATTTACAAATGTGTTATAAAACATTTTATTTAATCTTTGACATTAAATCTTTATAATATATCTTGTAACGTGCATTAATAAGCTGTCTGTAACCAAAGATTATTAAGCAGGAAAATCTAATGCACACTTTGGGAAACATGTCAATGTCTTAATTCGAGGTAATTTTTTTCTGGAGATAGAATCTTGTTCTGTGACCTGGGGTGGGAGTGCAGTGGTGCAGTCACAGCTCACTGCAGTCTTGACCTTCTGAACTAAAGCGATTTTCACATCTCAGCCTTCTAAGTAGCTGTGACTATAGGTGTGCACCACTGTGTATGACTACTTTTTAAATTTTTTGTAATGACAGGGCCTCCCTATGTTGCCCAGGCTGGTCTTGAACTCATGGGCTCAAGCAGTACTTCCACCTTTGCCCCCCAAAGTGTTTGGATTACAGGTGTGAGCCACTTCACCTGGACCTCCAAAGACTTTGAGAGGATATATTGTGTGTCAATATAACTAGGTTGAACAGACTCATTCCCTTAAAAAATTACATGAAGCCATATGTCTGAATTGCTTATTTGATAGGCAATGATAATGTCAATTAATGAATGGAATTGTGCTTATTTGACCAAAACTCTGAACTCTGAATAAAAAGGTATCCTGAAATTTATTATACAGAAAAATAAAAAGTAAAGAAAAAATAATGAACCCTGAGTAAGGTCAATGATAAAAGACGAGACACCAGAATAGATTGAGGTAGAAACTGAGGAAGAGTGGGTACAGGGAAACAAGCACTATGGGTACCTAGAGATTCCAAGTGGGGGAAAGAAATCTCAACAGAGGAAGAATTCCTAGAAGCTGCAAGAAGAATGGAAACATTAGGTAATGACACTGGAAGCTATTTTTATTGAGAGCCATTGGCACAAATTCCAACTCCAGTTTTACAGGGGACAAGAGAAAAAATGTTGAAGTAGCAACAGGTTGAAATGAAAATATTACAGCAGATCTGCTATCTATATTTTAACTCCTATAATGTGGAAACTCTGGAGGTAATAAAGAAGGAAAATTCACCAGGAATATATAATAATTATTTTAATTTAAATATCAGCTACCAATATATTTTGACATGCTTGCCCTCCATTTGAAATGTACTGCATTTCTAAACTAAGGGTATATATGAGGTAAAATGTTCTCCATCATCAGAGAAGGATGTCTTTTTAACTTCAGGTTAAAGAAAGAAATCATATTGTGACTCCTTTGCACGCTAAGCACCAAGATTCCATGATTCTGTGATTCTGAGTCTCCATGGTGTTTTGAGTCTCTGATTCCAGTCCAAGGCAGTTCAGTTTCTGAGAAAGATCATGTCATTTTCACTGTCCTGTCTGGGAAACTTGTTGCAGGTGTTTTGACCATACTTTTGTGGGCCATGGCAAACACAAGGATTACCTCAAAAGTAGCAGACAGCACACCTGCAGGGTGTGACAGTAACTACATTTAGGGAGAAGAGGACAAAACAGCATATTTGGTTATTTCATAGCACTTGCATACTCTGATTTTAGACAGGATTTAAACAGCTCTTGCTGGGCATACTGGCTTGTGCTTGTAATCCCAGCACTTTGAAAAGCTGAGGGAGGAGTTCAAGAACAGCGTGGGCAATAGAGTGAGACCACTTTTCTAAAAACAATTCGGGGGGTTAGTGATGCATGCATGTAGTTCTACCATCTTGGGAGGTTGAGGCAGGAGGATCACCTTAGCTCGGTAGTTGTAGACCAGCTTGGGCAATATAGCAAGACTCTGTCTCAAAAAATAAAAATAAGAATAAAACAATTATTGGGAAGTATTTTGAAGAGGTTGGAAAATTCACCTGCTGCTTGATATGGGTGCATTTGCAATGACATGTCATATAGATGAGTGACATGGTCTGAAATTCTATAGATAGGACATATGATCCAAGAACCCTGGAGAAGAAATCTCTGATACAAACCAACAGAAGGTAGACTAACTTTAAATATGTAAGTGGAAACGCTACAAAAAAGAAGTGAAAATATTAAACAAGTACAGATATTAAAAAAGGGTTTCCAAATAATGCCATTGCTTTATAACTTTAAATAATATGAAGATCCTTTTCCAAGAGACAAAGTTCTCATGGGAATAATTTGAACTATTATTTAAAAATATAAAGTAGGTTGCATTTTTCATATTCAAGTTTTCCACTGAAGTAATTTTCATTTCTGATGGTACATTATTAAGTTTTTCTCTATTTGCAAAATAAATTTTATGTTCTCATTTCTTTCATCATGGTATAATGAACACATAGGGAAGTGCAAACATTTTAAGTGTATTGCTTGATGAGTTAAGAAATGCATGACCATATCAAAATATACATTTCTAGCACATGAGAAATTTCTTTCATGTCCCTTCATAGATAACCCACCTACTGAGGCAGAAACTATTCTAATTTTTTGCAACAGATTAATTTTACCTATTTTAGAACTTACGGCCGGGCGCGGTGGCTCAAGCCTGTAATCCCAGCACTGTGGGAGGCCGAGGCGGGTGGATCACGAGGTCAAGAGATAGAGACCATCCTTGTCAACATGGTGAAACCCCGTCTCTACTAAAAATACAAAAAAAAAAAATTAGCTGGGCATGGTGGCGTGTGTCTGTAATCCCAGCGACTCAGGAGGCTGGGGCAGGAGAATTGCCTGAACCCGGGAGGCGGAGGTTGCGGTGAGCTGAGATCGCGCCATTGCACTCCAGCCTGGGTAACAAGAGCGAAACTCCGTCTCAAAAAAAAAAAAAAAAAAAAAAAGAACTTACTACAAATGAGGTCACATACATAGTTTATCAATTTTAGGCCAGTTCCACATAATCTTGAAATGATAGCTTTATGGTATGTATTGAAATTAGGTAGTAAGTTCTCCAAATATATTCTTCCTTTTTAAGATTGTTTTCACCACTTCAAGTCATTTGTATATCCCTATGAATTTTAGAATCAGTTTGTCAAATTCGTTATTTTTAAACTTTTATTTTAGGTTTGTTATATAGGTAAACTCGTATCATGGGGGTTTGCTGTACAGATTATTTCATCAACCAGGTATTAAGCCTAGTACCAACAGCGATTTTTTCTGCTTCTCTCCCTTCTCCCAACCTCCAGCCTCAAGTAGACTCATGTCTGTTGTTCTATTCTTTGTATTCATGAGTTATCATCATTTAGCTCCCACTTGTAAGTGAGAACAAGTGGTATTTGATTTTCTGTTCCTACAGTTAGTTTGCTAAGGATAATGACCTCCAGCTCCATCCATGCCCCTGCAGAGGACATGATCTTATTCTTTTTTATGGCTGCATAGTATTCCATGCTGTGTATGTACCACATTTTCTTTATCCAATCTATCATTCGTGGGCATTTAGATTGATTCCATGTCTTTTCTATTGTGAATAGAGTTGCAATGAACATTTACATGCATGTGGCTTTACAACAGAATGATTTCTATTCCTCTGGGTATATACCCAGTAACGGGATTGCTGGTTTGAATGGTAGTTTTGCTTTTAGCTCTTTGAATAATCACCATACTGCTTTCCACGATAGTTGAACTAATTTACACTTTCCTCAGCAGTATATAAGTGTTCTTTTTCTCCACAACTTTGCCAGCATCTGTTATTTTTTGGCTTTTTAGTAATAGCCATTTAAACTGGTATGAGATGTTATCTCATTGTGGTTTTGATTTGCACTGCTCTAATGATCAGTGATAACTGAGCTTTTTAAAGCTACGGTTGTTGGCCACATGTATGTCTTATTTTGAAGTGTCCATTCCTGTCCTTTGTCCACTTTTTTAATGAGGTTGTTTGTTTTTCTCTTGTAAATTTAAGTTTCTCATAGACGTTGGATATTAGGCCTTTGTCAGACTCATTGTTTGCAAATATTTTCTCCCATCCTGTAGGTTGTCTGTTTGCTCTGTCAATAGTTTCTTTTGCTGTGCAGAAGCTCTTTAGTTTAATTAGATCCTGTTTATCAACTTTCGTGTTCATTGAGATTGCTTTTGGTGTCTTTGTCATTAAATCTTTGCCCGTTCCTATATCCAAGACGGTATTGCCTATGTTGTCTTCCAGAATTTTATAGTTTTGGGTTTAAATTTAGGCCTGTAATCCATCGTGAGTTGATCTTTGTATATGGCATAAGAAAGGGATCCAGCTTCAATCCTCTTTATATGGATAGCCAGTTTATTAACCCAGAGCCATTTAATGAATAGGGAGTCTTTTCCCCATTGCTTGTTTTTGTCAGCTTTGCTGAAGATCAGATGGACCCAGGTGTGCAGCCTTATTTTGGGGCCCTTTATACTGTTCCATTGGTCTATGTTCCTGTTTCTGTACTAGTACCGTGCTGTCTTGGTTCTACTGTAGTATAGTTTGAATTCGGGTAACATGATGACTCCAGCTTTATTCTTTGTGGAGGATTGCCTTGGCTACTTGGGATCTTTTTGGCTTCCATATGAGTTTTAAAATCATTTAAAAAAAAGTAGTTCTGTGAAGAATATCCTTGGTAGTTAGGTAGGAATAGCATTGAATTTGTTAATTGGTTTGGGAACTACGCCCATTTTAATGATATTAATTCTTTTTATCCATGAGCATGGGATGTTTTTCCATTTGCTTGTGTCTTCTCTGATTTCTTTGAGCAGTGTTTTGTAATTCTCATTGTAGAGATCATTCACCTCTCTGGTTACATGTATTCCTAGGTATTTTATTCTTTTCATGGCAATTGTGAAAGGGATTACCTTCCTGATTTGGCTCTTGGCTTGGCTGTTGTTAGTGCATAGGAATGTTGATGATTTTTGTAAATTGATTTTGCATCCTGAAACTTTGCTGAAGTTGTTTATTAGCTGAAGAAGCTTTTGAGCTAAAACTATGGTGTTTTTTCGTGCCATCTGTAAACAGAGATAGTTTTACTTCATCTCTTCCTCTTTGCACGCTCTTTACTTTTTTCTTTTACCTGATTGCTCTGGCTAGGGCTTCCAATACTATGTTGAAGAGTGGTGAGAGAGGGCATCCTTGTCTTGTGCCAGTTTTCAAGGAAAATGCCTCCAGCTTTTGCCCATGCAGCATGATGTTGGCTGTGTGTTTGTCATAGATGGCTTTAAGTATTTTGAGGTATGTTTCCTCAATACCTATTTTATGGAGTGATTTTAACATGAAAGGGTGTTGAATTTTATTGAAAGCATTTTCTTCATCTATTGAGATAGTCATGTGGCTTTTGTCTTTAGTTCCATTTATGTGATGAATCTCATTTATTTATTTGCTTATGCTGAGCCAACCTCAGATCCCAGGAAGGAAGCCTACTTGATCATGGCATATTAGCTTTCTGATGTGCTGCTGGATTTGGTTTGCGACTATTTAGTTGAGGATTTTTGCATCAATATTTATCAAGAACATTAGCCTAAAGTTTTCTTTTTTTGTTGCATCTCTGCCAAGTTTTGGTATCAGAATGACGCTGTTTTTATAGAATGAACTGGGGAGGAGTCCCTCATCCTCAATTTTTTGGAAGTTTCAGTAGGAATGGTACCAGCTCTTCTTTGTACATATGGTAGAATTCGCCTGTGAATCCATGAAGTCCTGGACTCTTTTTTTGGATGATAGGCTAATTATTACTAATTCAGCTTCAGAGCTCATTATTGGTCTGTTCAAGAAATCAATTCTTTTCCTGGTTCAATCTTGGAAGCATGTATGTGTCTGGGAATTACCCATCTCTTCTAGGTTTTTTTAGTTTGTGTGCATAGAGATGTTCATTGTAGTTTCTGATGGTTATTCTTATTCCTGTAGGATTAGGGGTAACATTCCCCTCACCATTTCTAATTGTGTTTGTTTGGATGTTTCCCCTTTTTTTCTTTATTAGTCTAGCTAGTGGCCTATCTTTCTTATCAATTTTTTTTTCAAGAAAACCAACTCTTGGATTTATTGATATTTTGAGTAGTTTTTTTTGTATGTGTGTGTCTTGATTTCCTTCAGTTAAGCTTTGATTTTGGTTATTTCTTCTCTTCTGATAGCTTCAGAGTTGATTTGTTCTTGCTTCTCTAATTTTTTCAGTTGTGATGTTAGGTTGTAAATTTGAGATCTAATGTTTTTTTTTAATTGTTTTTATTATTATTATTTTTTACCTTTTTTTTTTTTTGAAGATGGGGTTTCACCATGTTGGCCAGGCTGGTCTTGAACTCCCAACCCCGGGTGATCTGCCCGCCTTGGCCTCCAAAGTGCTTGGATTACAGGCATGAGTCACCATGCCCGGACTCTTTCTAATGTTTTGATGTGGACATTTAGTGCTTTGAATTCTCCACATAACGCTGCACAAGAGTTCCGTTTTTTTTTTTTTTTTTTTTGAGTCTGAGTCTTTCACTGCAGCCCAGGCTAGAGTGCAATGGCATGATCTTGGCTCACTGCAACCTCTGCCTCCCATGTTCAAGAAATTCTCCTGCCTCAGCCTCCCAAGTAGCTGAGATTACAGGCATCTGCCACCACACCTGGTTAGCTTTTGCATTTTTAGTAGAGATGGGATTTTACTATGTTTACCAGGCTGGTCTTGAACTCCTGATCTCATGATCCACTGGTCTTGGCCTCCCAAAGTGCTGGGATTACAGGTGTTAGCCACTGCACCCAGCCAAGAGTTCTTAATCAGGTTGAGATGGCTGAAATGACAGAAATACAATTCAGAATATGGACAGGAACAAAGATCATAAAGATTCGGAGAACAACAAAACTCCATCCAAGGAAACGAAGAATCAAAATAAAACAATACAGGAGTAGAAGGATGAAATAGCTGGTATAAAACAGAGCTTAATGGATCTGACAGCTGAATGGCACCATATAAGAATTTCCCAATGCAATCACAAGTATTAGCAGCAGAATAGACCAAGCAGAGGAAAGAATCTCAGAACTTGAAGACTGGCTCTCTGAAATGAGTCAATTAGACAACAATAAATAGGAAAGAAAAGGAGTGAAAAAAACTTCCAAGAAGTGTGAAATTATGTAAAGAGTCTAAGTCTATTAATCACTGGTGTTCCTGAAAGGGTTGGGGAGGAAGCAAACAATTTGGAAAATGTATTTCAGGCTATCAAACATGAAAACTTCCCCAACCTTGCTAGAGATGTCAACAATTAAATTAAGAAAATACAGAGAATTCCTGCAAGATTTTACAGAAGAAGATCATCATCAAGACCCAAAATTGTCAGATTTTTCAAGTTCAAAATAAAAAATAATGTTAAAGGCAGCTAAACAGGTTGCTTACAAAGATAACTTTTATCAGGCTAACAGTGAACCTCTCAGCGGAAGCCTTACAAGACAGAAAGATTTAGACCTGCCTTACAGCAGATCTTGAAAGGAGCACTAACTATAGAAAGGAAAGACTGCTACCAGCTAATATAAAAGCATGCTTAAATACAGAGACCAACCACACCAACAAGCCAGCATAATATATAAACCAACCACACCAACAAGCCAGCATAATAACCAGCTAACAGCACAATGACACATATCAACAATAATCTTGAATGTAAATGGGCTAAGTGCCCCCACTTAGAAGGCACAGAGTGGCAAGCTGGATTAAAAAAAAAAAAAAAAAAAGAAAGACCCAATGGTTTGCTGTCTTCAAGAGCCTATCACACATAATGACACCATAGTCTCAAAACAAAGGGATGGAAGAAAATTTACCAAGCAAAAGAAAAACAGAAAAAAGCAGGAGCTGCAAAAACAAAATAAAACAAAAACAAAAAACAGACTTTAAACCAACAAAGATTTTAAAAAGACCAAAAAGAGCATTACATAATAGTAAAGTGTTCAATTCAACAAGAAGACCTAACTATCCTAAATATAAATGCAACCAACACAAAAAAAGCAAGTTCTTAGAGACCTACAAAGAGACATAGACTCCTACATAGTAAAAGTGGGAGACGCTTAACACTCCACTGACATTGTTAGGTAGATCATTGAGGCAGAAAATTAACAAAGATATTTAGGACCCAAACTCAACATTGGACCAAATGGATCTGATAGACCTCTGCAGAACTCTCCACCCAGAAACAACAGAATATACATTCTTCTCATTACCACATGGCACACACTCTAAAATTGACCACATAATTTAACAAAAAACAATCCTTGGCAAATGGAAAAGAACCAAAATTATATCAAACACACTCTCAGACCACAGTGAAATAAAAATAGGAGTCAAGACTAAGAAAATCACTCAAAACCATGAAAATTAACATGCTCCTAAATGGCTATGGGGTACATAATGAAATTATGGCAGAAACAAATAAGTTCTTTGAAACTAAGGAAAACAAAAATACAATATACTAGAATCTCTGGGACACAGCTAAGACAGTGTGTCAAATTCTACACACAAAAATATTGGCTGATATTTTGATAGAGATTGTGTAAAATCTATAGATCAATTTGGCGAGAATTAATATCTTGACAACACAGAGTCTTCCAACCAATAAACTCGGTCTATTTCTCTATTTTGGTCCTTCTAAATTTATTTCAGCAATGTTCTATCATTTTCACATATTTTATTATGTCTATTCATATTTCATATTTTAACACTATTACAAGTAGTATTGTTTTTAAATTTCAATTTCTGATTGCTTATTGTGGAGTTTTATCTATTCACCTTGTATACTAAGATCTTACTAATCTCAAATATTAGTTGTTAGTATCTTTTTTGAAGATTTGTTTTTTTTACATACATGACTATATTAATTTGTTTTCATGCTGCTGACAAAGACATACCAAGACTGGGCTATTTACAAAAGGAAGAGATTTAATGGACTCACAGGTCCACATGGCTGGGGAGGCCTCACAATCATGGCAGAAGGTAAAAAGCATATCTCATATCATGTGAGACAAGAGAAGAGAATTTGTGCAGGGAAATTCCCCCTTTATAAAACCATCAGATCTTGTGAGACTTCTTCACTATCATGAGAATGGCACAAGAATGACCCACCCCCATGATTCAATTACCTCTCACTGGTTTCCTCCCACAACATGTGGGAATTGTGGGAGCTAAAATTCAAGGTGATATTTGGGTGGGGACACAGCCAAACCATATCAATGAGCATACCATCTGCAAATAGAGTTTTACTTCTTTATTTTTTCCAAACTTAATGCCATTTTTTGACTGATTGTACTGGCTTGGACCTCTAGTATATTGATCAATAGAAATGACAGACAAGGCCAGGCGTGGTGGCTCACACCTGTAATCTCAGTACTTTGGAAAGCCAAGGGGGGTGGATCATGAGGTCAAGAGATCAAGACCATCCTGTCAAACATGGTGAAACCCTGTCTCTACTAAAAACACAAAATTAGCTGGGAGTAGTGGTGCACGCCTATAGTCCCAACTACTCAGGAGGCTGAGGCAGGAGAATCACTTGAACCTGGGAGATGGAAGTTGCAGTGAGCCGAGATGGTACCACTGCACTCCGGCCTGAGTGACATGAGTGAAACTCCATCTCAAAGGAAAAAAAAAAATAAGAAACAACAGAGGAGACATCCTTGCTTTTTCTAAAGAAAAACAGTCTTTCACTATATGATATTAACTGTAGGGTTTTCACTTCCTTTTTATCTATTGAAGAAGTGAGTTCCTTTTTAGTTGATAGATTTTTGTCAAATACTTTTTTTCATCTATTGAGATGGTAATATGGTTTCCCTTTTTGTTTACTGATGTGGTGACTTACATTGACTGATTTTCAAATGTTATTCCAACCTTGCATTTCTGAGAGAAAACCCACTTGGTCTTGATGTATTGTCCTTTTTATATAATGTGACATTCAATTTGCTAAAATTTTGTTTAGACTCTTGCATATTTATGAGGGATATTGGTCTGTAGTTTTATTTTCTTATCTTTTGGTTTTGTATCATGGTAATGCTGACCTAATACAATGTATTGGGAATTATCCCTTCCTCTTCAATTTTGTGGAAAAACTTGTATAGAATTTGAATTGTTGCCTCCTTAAATATTGTTTGGTTTGAGACAGTTGACCAATGAAGCTGATCCTGGAGTTTTATTTTGAATTTGATAAGCTTTTAAACTAATAATTGAATTTTTAAAATTGATATAGGACTATTTATGTTATTAATATCTATTTCTTCTTGAGTGAGCTGTGGTAGTTTGTGTCTTTCAAAGGATTTTTTAACTTCATCTAAGTTATCAAGTTTATTGGCATTAAGATATTCATAATCTTTGGAATGTCTGTAAAGTCCGTAGTAATGTCACTTCTCTCGTTTCTGATTTGAATAATTTTGTCATCTCTCCTTTTTCCTGAGTCTGACATATCTGTCTTCTCAAAAAGCCAGCTTTTGATGTATTTTCTCTTTTTTTCTATTTAATTCATGCTTTGAACAGATCATTCTGCTGTTTATAATGAATTTCATTTTTTCCTGCTCCTAGCTTCTTAAGGTGGAAACTGATTAACTGGTTTGAGACTTTTCTTGTTTTCTAATGCATTCCTTTAGCACTCCAAATTTCTCTTTAAGTACTACTTTAGAGACATTCCACAAATGTTGATATGCTGCATTTTATTTTCATTGAGTTCAAAATGCTTCATTTTGTTTTTGATTCATTCTTTGACCAATGGGTTATTTAGAAGTGTGTTATTTAGTTTCCATATATTTTATATTTTTCAGTTACTTTTCTGTTATTGATTTCTAATTTAATTTCTAATGTAATTGATTTCTAATGAATTATATTAGAATCACATGAAAATGAATCACCTTACCTTTTAAATTTATTGATCTGTCTTGGTAAATGTTTTCACATGGACTTAAAAATGTAAATTGTACCATTTTGGGGTGGATGTTCTACAAATGTCAACTAGGTCAAATCAGTTGATTTTGCTGTTCAAACTTACCTACTATAACCTTACTAATTGTCAATCTTCTCATTCTCTCAAGTAGTGAGAACATTCTGAAATTTCCAATTGTAATTGTGGATTTATCTATTTTTCCTTTGAAATTTTATCAGTTATTGCTTCATGTATGGTGAAGCTCTGCTATTAAGTGCCTAAGTGTTTAGGATTATGTTTTCATGATAAACTGATTCCTTTATCACTATGAACTGGTCTTTAAAAAATCTCTGTTAGTTATTATTTATCCTGACATATATTTTATCTGATATTAAGATAGGCCCTCCAGATTTCTTTTGACTTGTGTTATCATGGTATATCCTTTTTCCATTCTTTTACTTTAAATCCATTTGTATCTTTACATTTAAAGTGTGTTTCTCGTAGGCAGCATGTAGTCTCTGCTTTTTTATCTGACAATTGCTGCTTCTAATTGGTGTCTTTAGATTATTTACGTTTAATCTGAGTATTTATGTCATTAGATTAGACTATCCTATTTTATTTTCTATTTGTTCTGTTTTTTGTTCTATTTTTCTACCTTGTTTTGGATTATTTGTTATGATTACTTCTCTTCTTTTTGGATTATAAGCTATAGCTCTGCTTTCTTATTTTAGTGGTTTGTTTAGCATTTATACTATACAATCTACTGCCAAGTTATATTGTACCACTTTATATATAGTAAAAGAGACAATATGAACATGAGCATGTTTTGCCAGCAGATGACCACATAGTCATTCCAACGACAGGCACTATTTGGCCTGTCTCTGGCAGCTATGATTGTATGTGGTATGACACTTTTCAGGGAGCCATATCCATGAACACACTGATATTTCCCATAGATGTGGAATTTCAAAGCAATGTTAGACATTAAATCAAGCTTCCTGTGGATCTTCTTCACAACAAAATCCAGGGCCAGGATCCTCTTTCTTTTTTTTTTTCCTTTTTCCTTTTCTTTCTTTTTTTTTGGCAAACTAGCAAAAAAGAGTATCATCAACCAGAACACAACTCCCAAGGGACTAAATTTCTATACTTCCCAATCCTAGAGGGTCAAAGCTCAGGGCAGTCACTGAATATTTAGCATCAATCCCAACTCCAATGTTCTGCAGCCAAGAATCCTCTTAGCTCATTTAAAGATCCAGCATGATTATCATAGGTCTGTATTCCCAACAAACTATCTCACTACCAGGACCTATGAAAGGTCATTTTTTAACACTAAAACATAAGGATTAAGATTAAATTTTTAATTAAATGGTACCTTGAAGTGTTTTATGGCATTTTTTTTTTCAATATTAAAGTTTGGCTAAATAAGAGCATCTGTATGCAAGTATCATCTACCATTACCAATTCAGAAATGGAAGATAATTGTGTGAATTATAGAAGGGAAAGGGAGGCAGGACAGGCAACATAACATAATTTTTAAGTGTGTAGACTCTAGAATACCTGAGTTTTAATTAATCAGAAATTGATTAATGAAAGCTAAGTTGCTCTTTGTACTATTTTGATTTTCTTTTAGGTATAATAAAAAGGCAATAAAGACAATATTTGTTTATTCATTTGTTGGTGAAACAATATGTGATGATCCTTCAAAGCAGTTACTGACCTTTAAAATATTGATATTAGAGTTTGTGTGGAGATGCTCTCTTTTCTGGTGTCCTAGTCTATTTTCTGTGGATTGTAACAGAATACCTAAAATGGGGTAATTTATAATGGAGCACAATTTATTTTTTATAGTTGTAGAGGTTGAGAAGTCCAAAATTATGGGCCATGTGTGATTAACAGTCTTCTTGCTGCTATGGATGCTCTGCAGAGTTCCAAGATAATGCAGAGCACTACATAATGAGGGGGCTAAGCATGCTAGCTCAAGTTTCTTCCTTTTCTTATAAAATTACTAGTCCCACTTCTGTGATAATCCATTAGCTTATTAATACATTACACTAGGTATGGATTAATCCACTCATAAGGACACAGCGCTCATGACCCAATCACCTCTTAAAGGCCCCACTTCTCAATACTGCCTCACTGGGGATTAAGTTTCAAGGTAAGTTTCAGAGGGGACAAACATTCAAACTAGAGTATCTGGTAAAAAGATTCCACGAGGAGGGTGTGCAGGCATTGCATGCCTTGGTATAGTGAAGAAAGAAGCTGTGATGTTTGTGCTGTCTATTACCAACAAGGCTCTCAAGCCTTGGTTGTATGAAAGGGGTACAGTCCTTTAAGAAGAACAGTCTAGAGAAGGTTCCTAATAACTATCTCAAGGATTACCTCAGATTTTTCACAGCTTCATATTTGCAAGACAGGCTGAATAGCAACTGAATGACTTCCTAGTAAATTCTGTGATCTTTCAGTCTCCTCATCAGGTCAGAAATAAACTCTGCAGCAGAAATGTGTCAAAAATTTCTGATAACTATTTCAAGGATTACCTAAGATCTTTCAGAGCTTCAGATTTGAAAGAAAGACTGAATAGCAACTGAATGACTTCCTAGCAAATTCTGTGATCTTACATCAGGTTAGAAATTTCTCTATAGCAGAAATGTATCAAAACTTTCTCAAAACCAGTGAGAGCCCAAGCTACTAGCATAAAGAATCCTCAATTAGCATCACTGCATGATGCATCACAGGCAGTCCTCCTTATTTAATGAGTTCCTTTGTGGATACTGCAGTTAAGAACTCAGACCTCAAAACTTACACTAGCAAAAGAAAAGGTGCAATTCCTAGCTATGGCTTCATGAATAGAAATTAAATTAATTTGGCTATGTCTAGTAGGTAAATTGTATTATAAAGGGCTGGCAATTAAAAGCAAATATGACACCTAGAATATAAAAGCTACCAAATTAAGAATCAATGTGGGAAATATGTAAAAAACTCATCCACAAAAATGACTTAAAAAGAGAGAATATTGCAGGTAGGAAGAATGGGAAGTTAGTTTTCACAAAACATCTATTATCTATGACTATACTTCCTTCAACACTTATACGTTTGTATTTTAGACTGTTGATGTAATTATTTTTAACTTGGTTCAATTTTATAGCTATTCAACTAGAAAAATATTGAAATAAGGGTTTCCACATAAGAATGTATTTTGTTGGCCAAGCACAGTGGCTCATGCCTGTAACCCCATCACTTTGGGAGGCCAAGGCAGATGGATTACTTGAGGTCAGGAGTTTGAGACCAGCCTGGCCAACATTGTGAAACCCCATCTCTACTAAAAATACAAAATTAGCTGGGTATGGTGGCATGTGTCTGTAATCCCAATTAAGAGGCTGAGGCAGGAGAATCACTTGAATCCGGGAGGTGGAGGTTGCAGTGAGCCAAGGTTCTGCCACTGCACTCCTACCTGGGTGACAGAGTGAGACTCTGTTTCAAAAAGAAAGGAAAAGAAAAAAAAAGAATGTATTTTGTTTGGCCAGGCACAGAGGCTCAGACATGTAATCCCAGCACTTTGGGAAGCTGAGGTAGATGCATTGCTTAAAGTCAGGAGTTTGAGATCAGCCTGGCCAAGATGGTGAAACCCTGTCTCTACCAAAAAATACAAAAATTAGCCAGGTGTGGTGGCATATGCTTGTAGTGCCAGTGCTTGGGAGGCTGAGGTGAGAGAATTGCTTGAACCCGGGAAGTGGAGGTTTCAGTGAGCCGAGATTATGCCACTGTACTCCAGCCTGGGCAACAGTGAGACCCTGACTCAGAAAAAATTGATTTTGTTCACTTGTTATCTGTTTTTGTTCACTTATTCTTATACTAATATTAGCGTAGATAATTTGTGACTTGTTTAGGTATACTATAAGGTAAAACAATTAAGTATCCACTAGTGTGGTTGGAAACCATTATTTTCAGTGTAAGACAAGATAAATACTAGTAAAACATCAAAGATTTCATGAAAAAGATGAATAGGAGAGATCAGTAGAAACTCACACATTTACATATGAATTCTGACCCCTTGCCAAATCCACTGAAAGTGATGTAGATGTAATGACATCCCACTGGTTATGAGCACCCAGAGCAGTCAGATTGAGGTTTTCAAATATCTTTGCCCACTAAGAGGAACCAGTACTGCTTGAAGAAAGCAGTACTGTAGAACTCAGTGTCTGTAGAAGTGAATATGAGAAGTTAATTTTCTTAACGGTGTATTTTGAAAAGCAGACATTATCATTATAATGAACTCCAACTTAAAAATTTTAATTTTATGCTTTGCATTTTTGTAGCCTGTTTGAAAAATATTTGCATAACTCAAACTCACAGTTTTCTTCTAAAACTTTAGTTTCTAGCTTTATGTTTATGTCCATGACCAACTTCAAATTGATTTTTATATATAGTGTGAGCTAAATGTCAAGGTTCAGTTTTTTGTTTGCACATAGATTTCCATCTTTGTAGCACTGCTTGTTGAAGAGACTACGTTGTCTATTGAATTACTTGATAATTTTGTTTAAAATCAGTTGCTCAGAATCATTATGTATGGCTTGATTTCTGGAATCTGCCTTGTTTCATTGACCTGTCTCAATCTTATGCCAATGCCACAGTCTTAATTATTGTAGCTTTATAATAGGCCTTGATATCAGGTAGGGTGAGTCTACAACATTGCT
Source organism: Sapajus apella (assembly GCF_009761245.1). Classification (NCBI taxonomy): domain Eukaryota; kingdom Metazoa; phylum Chordata; class Mammalia; order Primates; family Cebidae; genus Sapajus; species Sapajus apella. Next base: position 806,073 of record NW_022437011.1, on the reverse strand, counting down.
TTTCTTTTTCAAAGTACTGTGCTCTATTCTAGGTTATTTGCAATCCATATAAATTTCTGAATCAGCTTGTCGATTTCTACCAAAAATTGTTTGCCAGGTTTTGTATGTGTGCATATTGCATCCAACATACAGGTAAGAATTAAGATATCAATTCCACTCTGAGGAGAATGGATATCTTAACAATATTGAATCTTTTAGTCTTTAAACATTGTATCTCTCCAATTATTTAGATATTTTACAAAACCTGCTTATTAGGTCTAGTAAGTATTTTGTGCAGTTTTTGAGATATTCTACGTAGAAGGATATGTTGTCTACAAATAACACTTTCATTTCTTCCATTCCAGCTTGCAGGCCCACTCCTTACTTTGCTTTACTTATTGCACTGACTAAATTTGCCAGTATAATATTAACCAGAAATAGAGTCAAGTAAATATTCTTGCCTTTTTTTCCAACCGTTAAATATGATGTTTACTGTAGGTTTTCTGTATCTGCCCTTTAATTATTTGAGAAGGCTGCCCTTTATTCCCAGTTTATTTAAAGTTTTATTCTAAATGGATGTGAAAATTTTTTGTTAAATATTTCTCCTGCATCTGCTGAACTGATCTTACAATGATTCTGTTTTAGGCTATTGAAATGAAGAATGACATCACTTGGTTTTATATGTTGAACCAACCTTGCATTCCTAAATTAAACTCTACTTGGCCATAATGTACTTTTCTTTTCAAATATTCCAGAATTTCCAGAATTTACAAAGAACTAAAAAAGATTTACAAGAAAAAAACAAACAAGCCCATTCAAAAGTGGGCAAAGGATATGAACAGATATTTTACAAAAGAAGACATACATGAGGCCAGCAAACATATGAAAAAATGCTCATCATCACTGGTCATTAGAGAAATGCAAATCAAAACTGCATTGAGATACCATCTCACTCCAGTTAGAATGGCAATCATTAAAAAATCTGGAGACAACAGATGCTGGAGAGGATGTGGAAAAATAGGAACACTTTTACACTGTTGGTGGGAGTGTAAATTAGTTCAGCCATTGTGGAAGACAGTGTGGCGATTCCTCAAGGACCTAGAAATAGAAATTCCATTTGACCCAGGAATCCCATTACTGGGTATACATCCAAAGGATTATAAATCATTCTACTATAAGGACACGTGCACACGAATGTTCATTGCAGCACTGTTTACAATAGCAAAGACCTGGAACCAACCCAAATGCCCATCAATGATAGACTGGACAGGGAAGATGTGGCACATATACACCATGGAATATTATGCAGCCATCAAAAACGATGAGTTTGTGTCCTTTGTAGGGACATGGATGAACCTGGAAACCATCATTTTCAGCAAACTGACACAAGAGCAGAAAATCAAACACTGCATGTTCTCACTCATAGGCGGGTGTTGAACAATGAGAACACATGGACACAGGGAGGGGAGCACTACACACTGGGGTCAGTTGGGGGGAAATAGGGGAGGGACGGAGGTGGGGAGTTGGGGAGAGATAGCATGGGGAGAAATGTCAGATATAGGTGATGGGGAGGAAGGCAGCAAATCACACTGCCATGTGTGTACCTATGCAACAATCTTGCATGTTCTTCACATGTACCCCAAAACCTAAAATGCAATTAAAAAAAAACAAATATTCCAGAATTTCATTTGCAAATATTGTTAAGATTGTTTGTGTCTATGTTCAGTAGAAATATTGGTCATTAATTATTTTTTTCCTGAATATCTGTCTGGTTTTAGCCTTAGGGTAATGCTAACCTTAAAAATTTTTTCAAAAAGGGATACTTCCTCTTTTCTGGAAGATATATTGTAGAATTAACATTATCTTTCAGTAAAATATTGTTACATTCAAATCTTTTTAATGTTTTCTAAATATCTGTAGATTCTGAAGTAATGTTCTCCCTTTTCATTGCTTACATTGGGTATTTATGCCTTACTTATTCAACTGTAATACCAGAGGATTATCAATTGTATTATTTTTTTCAATCAACAATACATTGTTTTGAGACAGGTCTCACTCTGTCACCCAGGCTGGAGTGCAGTGGCACAATGACTACAGCCTTGAACTCCTGGGGTCAAGCCATCATCCTACCTTGTCCTCCTCAAGTATGGGGATTACAGGCATGAGCCACAATTTTCTTGTTTTATTGTTCCTATTTTGTGTGTTTCCCTATTTCTTCATCTTCTCTTATTTTTATCATGTCCTTTTTACTTTCTTGGAGTTAGATCACAACGTTTTTTATTCTAAACTATTGAGACAGATGCTTAGATATTTTCAGGCTTTCTTTTGCCTGATCTGTACTAACTGCTATACATCTTCCTCTATTACAGGTTTAGGCAGAATAAAATTTGTGAATGGTATGCAGTAAACTTGTTTTTTATTTGTTTTACTCATATGGATAACTGAGCCAGAAGCATTATTGAAAAGGTAAGTTTTCTCCCATTATTCTAGAATGCCAACTTTGTCATAATTCAAGTGTCTACAGGTAATTATCAGTTTTCAGATTCTCTTTTACCATTACCTATATAACCACTGGAGTAATGCCACACTGCCTTAATTTCCACTGTTTTATAAGAAGTCTAATAAATTATCCAAATTTGTTCTTCAAAAGTGTCTTAGCTACCCTTGCCTTGGAGCATTTTCATATATAATTTTAGAACCAAATTATAAGATTTTTTTTTTAAAGCTTGCTGAGGTTTTAATATGGGGTTCATTGACTATTGTGGAAAACTGATGTGACTTTGCTGAGGAGTGAAGAATATGACTAAACACATGTGTTAGATACACTGTCAGGGGCAATTATAGGATGCACAGATTTAAAAAAAATATAAAGAACAGACCATCAGAGCAAGCCTGATAAAAGAATTATGCAAAACAAGACATCAGAGTAAGCTCAATGTAAGTATTGATGAAAACTAGGTATCTCCCATTTACTAATGGGGGGGAAGCTTAGCTCCACATAATTGTAGCTTTAGTTCCATATAAACAGAGCTAAAAATCCACTAAAGTTTTATAGCCATGTGCTAGCTACCTAAATGCTACATAGTATTTTCATTTCTGTTATTCAACAATAAAATTAGCAATTCTATTTTATGATTGGGCTTGCTCCTTTGGATTTCTCTTTCCCCACCCCAACAATATATAAATCACCTGGGACGTGGGGGAAAGACATCTTTAATATTGAGTTCCCACATCTCTGTCCAGTGAACGGCAGTTTTAATACTGAGTTACCACATCCCTGTCCAGTGTACCCTCACTCTATAGTGGTTTGCAACCAGAGGAGTCCCATGTTTTCACAACAGACAGTTCAGCCAAGCAGGAAGGGTATCAAGTAGGTAGGAAATCAAGCAGGAAACATGTGCAGATGCTGTGTTTATCACACAGGCATTCTCAACCTTGCCAAGTATGCTCTCCTGCTGGTCACCGCCAGCAAGGGTGCTCATCTAAAAATGCTTATGGGGGAATAGATGGAATGACAAAAAACACAGTAGGAGATATTTTAGAGACCTCATGTTCTCAAGGCTATGCAGGCATGACTTCTCACCTCAAGAATTTTCCCCTGTAAATTTTCAGGGAAAACAGTTGGGGTTTCAAGGCAAGAATCACTAAGAAGTGAAGAGACATTAGGCAGGTCTTTATGTGCAGTCACCACAGTTTATATAAGTGTATGTAAATAAATGCAAGTATTAAAAAATGTAACCTTAACATAGCAAAGATAAGGCCACCAGGATTAGAAGACAGTAAAATGAGCCACTTACAGGGATGGGCAATCAAAAGCAGAGTGTCCAGAGGGCAAAGCAAGTTCAGACGTGGCTTTTACACATTAGTCTTAGCATCTAATGCTTCAAGAGTAAAGATTTAAAAAGTACTAATATTAACTGAAAATGAGCACTGCATTGTATTTGTACTTACTGATAAAACATACTCAGAGAGGGGAAGTATGTTTGCCTAAAGTCACACAGTCTGTGAATCACTGAGCCAGGATTAAACCCAAGACTATCTGGCCTCAGTGTCAGTATTTTTCAGCTACAAGTTCCCAGCTTGGGGGAGTAAAAGGGAGACCTGCTCAAAATACATCAATCTCAAGGTCCTTTCAGAGGTGCAGGTCAACTTATATGCTTGAGATGGGGAAATGCATATGCATAAACTTTACTGAATATGATCAACCTATCTTTCCATATTTTGTACAAGAACTTTATATGTAGCTTTAGGGATCATGCTCCAGTCCCTTCTTAAAATAGTTTCTAGGTTTTATTTTGTTGTTTACTCAAGCTTTCTTCCACGTCTTTTATAGAAAATTACTTTATGGCCATAATTATGCCAAACTAATATCAGCAGTTTCACAATGGCTGATTATCATTATGTAGTATAAGGAATATGCAACTTGACAATATTCTGTATGCTTAACTTGTGTTGATCATTAAGTTCATAACTTTAAAAGCTTCACATGCCATGTTAAAAATGTTCTTCATTTATATAACTATTTTCCATCATCTTTGCTGGAAAAGTTAGGCACCACCATACTAGAAACATAAATTCCCTTAAAAAATTTTATCTATTGAGATGTTGTCCCCAAGATTATCAAATTAATTCGGTTTCTAGTAAGTATTAAGGCTTGAGCTAATACTAAGGCTTTTCTGTGGCCAGTTCATTATGATTTTACCACTTTATGAATTCTCTGGTGTACAGTTAGTTGTGACTTCTGGATGAAGGCTTTCCCACATATTGCACATTGATAGGGTCTTTCCCCAGTATGAATCCTTTGATGTAAAACAAGGTCAGACTTCTGAGAAAAGGCCTTTCCACATTCAGCACATATGTAAGGTTTCTCTCCTGTATGAATTCGCTGGTGTCCTGGAAGGTGGGACTTCTGAGAGAAGGCTTTCCCACATTCAGTACATATATAAGGTTTTTCTCCTGTGTGAATTCTCTGATGTCCAATGAGATGTGACTTCTGACAGAAGGCTTTGCCACATTCACTACATTTATAGGGTTTCTCTCCAGTATGTGTTCTCTGATGTATGATAAGCTGTGACTTGCGGGAGAACGTCTTCCGACATTCAGTACATTCATAAGGTTTTTCCCCAGTATGAACTAACTGATGTGTAATGAGTTCCGTCTTCCTGCTGAAGGCTTCTTCACATTGAGCACATTTGTAGGGTTTCTCACCAGTGTGAATTCTTTTATGTATAATGAGGTGGGACTTCTCACAGAAGGCTTTCCCACATTCAGTACACTCATACGGCTTCTCTCCAGTATGAGCTCTATGGTGTATAATCAGCTGTGACTTCTGGGAAAAGGCCTTCCCACACTCTCTACATTCATAGGGCTTTTCCCCAGTATGTATTCTCTGATGTATAATGAGGGGTGATTTCTGGGAGAAGGCTTTCCCACATTCACTACATTCATAGGGTTTTTCCCCAGTGTGAACTCTCTGATGTATAATAAGGGATGATTTCTGAGAGAAGGCTTTTCCACATTCAGAGCAATCATAAGGTTTCTCCCCAGTATGAGTTCTCTGATGTACAACAAGATGAAACTTCTCACTGAAGGCTTTTCCACATGCACCACAATCATATGGTTTCCTTCCAGTATGAATTCTTTGATGTACAATAAGCTGTGACTTCTTAGCAAAGGCTTTCCCACATGTAACGCATACACAGGTTTTCTCTTTAGTTTCAACATTCTGATATTGAATAAGGGATTGTGTATTGCTTAAAACATTTCCACACTGATTATCTTCAAAAGGTATTACTCCATTGTGAATCTTCTCAAGATTAGAATTGGGCTCACTCTCACTAGATGATTTTCCAACTCCCAAACTTTGAGCAGGTTTTTTCCTTGAATTGCTCTTATTACAACTCAGTATGTCAATATTTGGTTTTAAATTCTTTTTAAAAGCATCATATTTATGGAATCTCTGTATTGATGTATCTGGTTCTATGCACTGTTGAAACATTGTTCCCAATGGATTATATTTATGCCCTGATGCCTCAGTCACTGTTTTGCTGTTAACAAATGTGACCTGCCTGAAGAGTTTATCTTGATTCTCCAGAAATCTCTGCAGCTGGCCATCACCTTGATAGACTTTTAAAATGGAGCACAATGAACCATCCTTTGTGACTCCTTTCAGTATCTTATGTTGGGAAAAAACTGTCCCCAAAATACATGATTCAGAGTTGTGAAGGTTACTCTTCCTGTCTAAAAGAAGAAAAGATACAATTTAAGAGTCATCACAAGAGTCAGTTAACAGACAGTGAGGAAGTGGAACAAACAGATGATCCAACATAGTAGATGAACTCACAATACAGGGATGGAAACAGGCCATCTCAGAAGACAGTACAGCATATAGAGTTATCAGGTGAATAGATAGACAAGAATGTTTAACAGAAATAGTCACGTAAAAACTAAACTTAGATGAAACAATGTCTGGGTTCTCATCACTCTAATTTTGGATTCTAGAATCTTTCACTTCTGCTTTCTGAATTAAAAAACCCTTTTTACTGTTTAATTTCATTTATATTATAAATGATGTGCTACATATTCTTCTTATCCTGCCATCACTCTAAAGAAGGTATTTTCTGTAAGCAAAATACTTTAACTCTCGTCAATCTATTTTCCTAATAACTAACATAAATAATAGAAAAATCTAATATCCCATTACAGATCCAGCATCACACTGAGAATACAGACTTAAATTCTACGACTCCCAATAAACTACTTTGTATACATGTCAGGTAAAGCTAGCAAAGGTCTCCCAGAAAAGCTATATCTTCCTGACACTAAGGTTTTGTTCATATACTCTCTCTCCAACACCATTTGCTTGCCTTCACCCTCCTCCTTCAGTCTCATCAGGATTTATGTCATTCAGAGCAGTTATAGTTGCAAGCTCTGAAAAATGTCTCTCATATTCTCCCACATCTCTTTAGACTCTAATTTTCTCTGAACTTTTAAAACAGCAACTGTATTTGACATTTAATTTTGTACAGTCATTTATCTGGGAATCTTGCCTTCTATGTTCTTGAAAGGAATTTGCCTTTTATTGCCTTTAAACCCTTTCAGGAAAGACACTATATATATAATGTCATGCAGTTGATGTATGTATATATGCATATGTATGTATGTATGTATATATACTATATGTACATATTTTTAATGATCCTGTCTCCTGCACATGTATGACAGGATCAACCATATGACACTAATGATCCTGTCTCCTGTGTGCGTATGACAGGATCAACAAAAAACAGCACTCCTTTGATAGGCTTCACGATTACCTGTTGAATGACTACTAAATTCTCAGCATAGAAGCAAAGAATAGGAGATTTCAATAAGGATAGAAACATAAGCCTCGGGCACCAATCAATTAAAAAAACACACATAAACTAATATTTCACTTCCCTTGTCTCCCATCTGCCTGATATTCATCTGGATAGATCCAATTTGATATGTCTCTCTTTACGATCCATGGCTCTTCTCCTTGTTCCAACTTGGAGATGACATCTGGTTTGGAAACTGGATACCCTATTAAACAGAAATCACAGAGAATTGGGATTGGCTGCACTAAAGGAAGAAGGTACAGTTTCAGGTGGTCTACAGTGAAGTCCAGTTAGCCCTCAACAAAGGCATAACCTCCATTTGCAAAGGTATGAAGGTCATAAAAGTCATGACATGTGTCAGAAACTACCTAATCACAGCAAGCGATAAGGAAAGCACTTGATTGGACAACTCTGAGTTACTCAAAGAAGCCATCCTTACCCATTGAGACCAGGTGGCTATAGTTCTCCAGCATCACGTCCCTGTACAGGGTCCTCTGAGCAGGGTCAAGTTGCTGCCACTCCTCTTGGGTGAAATCCACAGCCACATCCTTGAATGATACTAATCCCTGTAACAGTACATTCCTGTTCAATCTGAAGTCATCATTCTCATAATTTCTACTATAGTGTGCACAACTATGCCCACACCTAGTTTTGTATCATATAGTTTTTGGGAAAAACGTAAAATCCAGTTTTTAGCAAGCAGAGCCAGGCATATGAGCAGAAAAAAAAAGAGGTAAACCATAAAATGCCTACCTGATACATGTAGTAATTTCATAAGTTTTAAAGGCAGCACCCAAATAACTGAGAGGAAGATGGTTTATTGGATGAATAGTAAACAGGAAAATAATAACGTTGAAGAAATATTATGGGTTGAGTTGTATCTCCTGAATATTTATATGTTGAAGTCCTAACCCCCAGTACCTCAAAATGTGGTATGACTTGGAAATAGGGTCATTGCAGATATAACTAGCTACATGAGGTCTTTAGGGTGGAACTGAATCCAATATGATCCATGTCTTTATCCAAAGGGGGAAACTTGAACACAGACAAAGACATGTATAGAGGGAAGATAATGTGAAGTGAAAAAAGAAGATAGTTAAGAAGCCAAGGAGAGAAAAATGAAACAAATACATCCCTCACAGTCCTGAAGAAGGAACCAACCCTGCGGACACCTTGATTTTGGACGTCTAGCCTCTAGAACTATGAGACTAAATTTCTATTGTATAAGCCACCCAGTTTGTGGTACTTTGTTATAGCGGCCCTAGCAAACCAATACACTATATCATACCTGGGCAAAAAGAATAAATTCTGATGGAATAAAAATTTAAACTCTAAAAAGTGCTAAAGACTATACAAGTAACAAAATAAGAAATGGGAGAATTAGTGATAATAGAGCAGAAAAGCCCTTTGTAAGCCCATTTTTTTAAAAAAAGAAAAGCTACATTTAGAGAACTATAGAATGTCAGAGCTCTAGAAGATCATTAATCTCTTTATTTCACAGGAAAATGACCTTAGCTTCCCCAAATTTAATAGCTCTCTTATATACATATAATAGCTAGTAACAGAATGAATACACCAATTACAGTAGCAACAAAAAACAAGAAATCCCAAATAATAAACTCAACAAAAAATGTACAGAAAACATTAATGAAGAAACCACAACAAATTAGTGACACAACATCAAAAAAGAATTCGGGTAAGAGTAGAGTTACAAAATGTTTCTGGAGGGAAAATTGATTATTTTAATTATGTCACCATTATCCTCACAATGGTTGTTAAGTAATAGCAGAAACTAATAGTGATTTGTATTGTTTTAAATAAATTGTTCAGACTTTTTTTCTAAATATTCCATTATTACCAAATATCACTTTCAGAATGAAACTGATTATTTCAAATGTCAACACTGCCTGCTTAAAAGCCTCCTTTGTTTTCTTCTTTGCTAACAGTCTCATCCCAGTCATCTCAAATCTCAAGTTTTCTCTCATCCCACACCAATTCCATATGCACACCATTAAGCTGCCAAACATTTAGTTGTCCATGACAACCCTGTTAATTTTCCTGTTGTACATATAAGACAACAGGGGATTACAGTGGTTAAATACTTGCTAAATTACATATTAAATATGTGAGTGATGAACTCTCATATCTGCAAGATTTATTCCCACTCAATACTCTAGGTTCTTGACTACTGCAGTCCAAACTGCCTCCTTGATATAGTAAACATCATGATCTTTTATATTTTATCATTTCAATACCACCCTTAGTTGACCTTTCCATGAAGCACTCTCTATTTTAGTTTTCCTAAAATCTTCAGCCTTCCTAAAATCACTCTGTCCTTTCTACTTTTACAATTGCTGCTTCCTGTCCTCAGCCTACTTCCCTCATGAGCCAAGGTTAATAATCATTTAAGCCTATTACCTGCTTCCTTAGAAATCTGGTTGTTCCTCCTGCTCTGCTATAACAGTACCTGCTCCCATGTCTGCTATAGGACTTTTATGTGTTGGTTTCCACATCTTTTTACTCATTTTCTCTCTGCAGTCCTCCCAGAAGAAAACTAAACCTAAATCTGCTTGAGATATTCAACAACTAGGCCAGTGCATATGACATATACTGGGTACTTAAGAAACATTTGTTAAAAAGAAATGAATAAAGATTATAAAGAAAAAGTAAATTAAAATTCATGTTTAGTTAAAAACTTTTGTGTATTAGTCTACATTTTTTTGATCTGAAAAGTAACATAAGAAAGATAAAGGAATATAGAGGAAATCCATTGTGAGACATAAATTCATAGATGTTATCATTCTAATATTCTGATTTTGCTTTATTAATGATACTCAAATGCTTCCATATAAGTAGGTATAAATTTCTTAATTTTGAAAAAATATAGGACACAATCAGTGGAAAATTATACTTCTGTCACCTATGAACAACTTTTACAGCTCGGTCCCTGGGGAAATGGAAGTGCTACAAAGAGATGGAAGCAGTGAAAGGGAAGTAGATGTTACAGACTGAAAAGGAGGCTATATGTAATAATGACTTCACTTCTGGATGCTAGGGAACAAATATAAAGCCTTCTTCCTGAAGAAACAGCATTTAATCAACTAATTAGCCATAGTAGTTGGATTTATTGAGCTAATTAAAAAATCCATCCTCCTTCAAAGCAGTGCTATGTAACAGAAATATAAAGCTAACCAGAGAGGCAAGTTTAAATTTTCTAGGAACCACATTCAAAAAATTATTTTTAACAGTATGTATTTATTCTAACATATTACTCAAGATATCATTTCAACATGTAATCAATCCTTAAAAACTACTAGTGAGTTTTTTTGAAATCTGGTATGTACTTAACATGACATATCTCAATTCAGAGTAGCCAGTTTCAAGTGTTCAGTAACCAGATTTGGCTGATGGCTACTATATTAGACAGTATGGCTCTAAAGCAAAGCTACTGAAATCCAAAAACAAAAACAACAATGAAAAACTCTTTTTGCAACAGAACTCTAAACTCTATTGTAAAATATACATAAGGACTCCTAACGTAAAAGCTGATTTCAAGATTTGACAATGATAATGATGATGACGATATAACAGCTGACATTTGAATACAGTACAAACCATGCCCCAATGATAGTTTCACGCATGGTTTTTACTCAATTCTCACAACAACCCTGTAAGGATTATAATCTCTATCTATAAGGTGAGGAAACAATCCCAGGCAACCAGGCTACAAGGAAATATTATGTACCTGATAAAATAATAAAGGATTTTTCCATATAGATTTATTGGGCTAATTAAAAAATCCATATAGAATTCTCCTTTATTATTTTATATAGAATTCTATATAGAATTTCATATAGAATTCTCCTTTATTTATCAGGTACCTAGTATTTCCTTGTGGCCTGGCTGCCTGGGATTGTTTCCTCACCTTATAGATATGGAAAGATCTCTCAATGTATACAAAAGACCTTTATATTGGACAGTAAGTTAAAAATCAGGTTGCAGAACAAAATGTTTACTATAACATTCTTTTTCCAAAGGAAAAGCACAGAAAATAGGAGACATTCTCACACATTTGTACTTTTACATATAAACAGTTAATTACAGTTATATTCATATCAAAGAATGTTTGGAAAGTTAGAAGCAATGGTTAACACTGATTATCCTGGGAGAAGGAGAGTTTAAGTTAAAAGGTCTCTTTGTTTTTAATTTTTATCTTTTATATAATTTTAAATGTTTATACCATACATATAGCAAATGATGGCAGAAAGAAAAAATAATACAAACTTTTAGAAATCAGAATGCAAAGAAGGAACAGCCTTGAAATTGACAGGAATCCTACAAATTAGAAAGCAGGGCAAAAGATGGCGCATCAGGGACCTTTGCCCTCCAAAGATTTGCCAGGTAATTTAAGAACTGCTTTTTTGAGAGAAATATATAGTTTAAAAGAACATTTAAAATATGCCTATCTTATGTTAATGAATTTACCTGTGGATAAAGCTGTATTATAGGAAGCATCTGTAATCAATTTATTCCTCAAAAGCAGAGGTCAACAAACTTTTTCAGTAAAGTTTTTATTTTTGGCATTGTAGGCCATATGGTTTCTGTTGCAACTACTCAGCTCTGCCATTGTAGCAAGAAAACAGCCATAGACAACACGTAAACAAACAGCTTGGCTGTGCTCCAATGAAACTTTGTTTATAAAAACAGTTGGAGAAGAGAATTTGGGCCATGGATAATAATTTGCCAACCCCCACGCAAGAATAAGGTTCAAAGAGTTTAGCTAGACATTATGGTACATCCCCTCTAAAAAAGATCATTTTAAGACACCACTACAAGAAACCTACTGTGGATTTGCCAAAGGAGTGTTGGTGAGGACACTGTGCACTCCACCTCCTAGAGTAAAAGCCAAAAATGATTTTTTTTTTCAAGTCTTATATGGCAAGAAATATTTTCTTACCATGGGAAATTTATCTTTCTCTTTAGGGAAATGCAAATCGTGTAACTCATGATGTCTGCAAGAAAGATCAGAAAAATTAGTACACTGATTTCTAAAAATGGTTTCCAGCCAGGTTTTTTACATATTACCTAGCAACTCTTTCTAGGTCTTGATCTTTATTGTTACCACCTTTTCCTTAATCTAGATTTTAGCTATCTTTACTTTCCATTTTATTGTACGGAAAACTAAAGAAGAAATTTTTTTTAAAAAAGCAACTCACCTGGGACTTCATCATTTTTTGTTCTTCCAAAAGGCCAGATGACTGAAAAAGCAAAACTGGTGATCAGAATGTTTTTCATAGGCCAAACCCAGACTGCAGCTTTCACTTTCACCAGCCTAGCAACAACTAACATCAGAAGTCAGGTAGTTAATGGGCTATCCTGTGGGATAATGTTGTTTGAGCCTTACAGAAGGATGAGCAGGCACCATGTGGAGGAGGGATCATTCTTTACTCCTCTTTTACCTATAATATGATCAACATAGAAGTTCGCCAAGGTTTTATCATTGGGTAGATGTGAAGATATGTTTCCAGTTGATTTAGTAACAACTTATTGCTCCCCCAGGGAATCAGGAATTCTATTTATAGAAGATTTTCATGAGGCAATAATCATGAGTAGATATATATAGATACAAGTGAAGACGGAGCTCCTTGGCAATAAGAATGGGAATGACTAGATGGAAAACTGAAGCATTCATTCCCTATTCCTAAAAAGAACCAGCAGCTGAATCCAACAATCTTCCAAAAACTCTCTCATTTCCCCCAACTCAGAAAACTCTTGTTATATCAATATGCATGAACTCAAAGGTTAATTTTAAGATGTTTTTTGTTTAAATTTGTTTTGCTGATTTTCAATGGCGCTATTGTCTGCATACAAAACGGAGATAGGTTTCAACCACTGAGAAAAGAGAATATACTACAATGCAGGAAGGTACATACCTGGTAAACTTTTCTCAGTCCTGGGACAAGTCATGCAGACAGAGCTGAACTAGTTCAGAGGAAGTGGGGGCTCCCATGACGGAGAGATTATTTTATATGGAGTATCCGAGGCTGTATCAAAACAGATCTAAAAGGAAACAAAAGAAACAGTCATACCTATCTCTGGACACCCAGCAGATGCTCAACAAATGTTTTTTGAATAAAAGATAAAATGATTTCAATAAACTTAGAAAGTAGAGACTGAAATCAAACTTTTCATTATGATTCTATCAGTTTTGATTTGTTTGGTCTTGTTTTTAAATGATCATATCTGATGGGGGCACCAGGCTTAGGGGGCAATGGCAGACTAAGAAAAGATGTGAAAAGGGGCTTGACCTTTAAGAACTCAGCAGTTGCCTATGAGCTGCGGAAATTTAATGTAAGTAAAGGCCTTCCCCAGTAAAATGTAGCTGACCCCCAGGACACCCTGGTCCCATTACTGTCTCCATCTAAATCTCGGAAGTCTCAGGCCTAGCAATTATGTACCCTACTGAATTCTCCCATACAATTATGTACCTACTGAACGCCCCCATCATTTAGTCCATACCATTCTATCACTGATTCCTCAGAGCCCCCTAAATCACTGACACCAGTTAAACCCACCAGTCAGTCCACCTGCACGCCATTCCTGACCCCAAAGACACCCCCTCACCTCTCACTTCCCAGTTACTAATCACATCTTGGACTCCTACATAAAACCAACTACCTCCCCAAACAGTGACTTGATAAACCTCCTACCACTGACCCTCACGGGCTCCTCTCCTTCCATTACCAATCCCACACACTCACCTTTGACCAAACACATCCCCGCCTCTGACTCCTAGCTCGATTATCAGATCCCCAAACCCCCATCACCGCTGAATGGGAACCGCTGTCACATCCATATTGGCGAACTCTCTCGCTTCCTGTCCGTGAGCGCAACGCTGGGGTCCCCAGGCAGGGCTGTTCCGTACGGGGCGGTTTTGCCCGTTTCGCATCTTCAGTGGCTTTGTTCAAAAGGCAACATGGCTGCTCCCAGATGCTGTTTCCGAGTGGGGCCGCCATCTTGAGAGCCTGGTTGTTTCCGTACAAGCGGAGGATTTGCCGGGTATTGAGCCTGAGCGTGGGCTGTACCACCGCGGCAGCAAAGGGAGGGGAAGACGACGGGAAGGAGGCCTAAGACAGGAACAGTAAGGTGCACACTTTTGCAGACAGATTTTACAAGAGAGATTGAAGAGGAAGTTGGAGTGAGCTTCCCTCTACTGGAAGAATGTTTCTGACGTAAGGGGAGGAGTTTGAAATAGTACCATGGAGGTGTTTGTGAATGGTACAGCCCTATGCCGGGAGATTCGATTTGCTGCGAGGGGTAGCGTGGAATGGTGCGGTCCTCTCCTGGGAGATTTAACTGAGGGACGAGAGAGGGCCAAAATCTGGGGGCGAGGAGGGCCAAACAGTCATTGTGAACTGTAATTATGCCAATAACAACGGTAAGGAATTCTTATAAGAGAAATTGATATTGCAGTAATAAATTATAGAGGTCGACTGAAGGAAAAACGGAAATTAAGAGGCAGGGAAGAGGAGACTGAGGCACAAAGAGAGGGACAGTGAGAAGCAGAGAATAGAGAGAAAATGGGGGAAATGGGGACAAAGGGCAGGCCTAGAAAGAAGGAGAAATGGGAGACTAAGAGAAAAAAAATAGACATAGGAATAGAAGGGGGAAGCTAAGGGATAGAGCGCTATAGCGAGACTGAGACAGAAGAGACTTGAAAAGCAGAACCTTCATAAGGGAAAGACTGAGGAGGTTAGATTTCACAGACAACAACCACCGTGATTTTTAAAAAAATGAACCAGTGAAAGAGAATACTAAAATTGTTATCTTAACCTTTAGGCCTTATATCAAGCTTTACCAAAAAAATGCATGTTCACAGACCAATGTTTCATTTGTATGAATGAATACAATTTTGAATCATAATTTTCACACAAATCATGCTTTTTGATATATTATGAAATCGGCAGCAATTTTATATTTAGCAATTTTATTTCTCATGTCAAAACAAATGCAGACTTAGATAAGAAGACAATGTATTTGGAAAGATTGTCCGCATGAAGAAGAATGTTGCGATCTCATATCTGCAAGCATCACAATATCCAACAAAATGGCTTTCTTTTTTTAAATAGGGAAGAGTAAGAAGGGTTAGCAGGAACTTTGTAGGGAGGAGGATATGAGGTAGGGGTGTGCAGGTGGCAAAACCAGGGCATTTCTACAGGAATTGTTGCTGTTGTCATGGGATTCTGGGAGTAAGCGGTTAAGGGGAGACGTTCTGCATCGTAGTACATGAGTGCAATGTTTCAACTCACAGCAAGCCAAAATGTAGGGGCCTGCGGGAAGGAGAGAAGTCGGACTAAAAAAAAACAAAACAAAATCAGCACTTCCAGCCAGGCCACCAAGCACCATCTCTTATCTGCCTGAGAGCCCAAAGCCAGCGTTGTATATAACTGTGGCAGGACTAATCCCCTTCGTTGCTCCAGCACTGGTCATGCTGATGACAAAAACTTATATTCCCATATTAGCTTTCACTCATATAGCTTATGGAGTCAGTTTCCTATCTTTCTTGGGTGGGATCAGATGGGGTTTTGCTCTACCAGAAGGTTGTCCAACCAAACCAGATGTCCTTAATTTGGCTAACAGTACAACTCCTCTTCTGTTTTCATGGTTTGCCTTCCTTTTTTCTGAAAAACTTGGTGAAGCAGAAGCCATAGTCACAATAATAATGGGTCTGGGGATAGCATTACACCTTGAAGCTTTTCTCTTACCACATTATCCCAACTGGTTCAAAGCCCTGAGGTTAGTAGTCACTTTAGTGGCCACTTTTTCACTGACAATCACTTTAATAGTTAAAGATGTTTTTTTCCGAAAAAGGACATAAGAAACCTGGTCAAATATAAAAATACACTGTAGATAACACTAGTATGCTGGTTACACCTTTTTCTACTTCTGTTTGGCTCTTTTTTCCCACACCAATGGTAATTTACTCTTCCAGATTGTTCTTCATTTCTAGAAGTTGTTATTTCATAGTAATTACTTGAGCAAGCGCTTGAAAATCCCTGTCAAATGCTTTCATCTCATAGTAAACTAGTTTTCAGTCATTTTATGAATAATATAGTTATCCACTTAAACATTTGAATGTTTTAGCTGTCTCGAAAATTAAAAGATTAAAAATTTTTTTTTTAAATCCTTTTTTTTTTTTTCTAGAATAATTTGAAGCTCTTGGCTCAACATTTATTGCCTCCTTCCTTTGCTCCTCATGTCCCAGAATGCCACCCTCCCCGACGGGGACTGAGCGCTACTGGTACTGGTGGGAGGGGTAGGTGCTGTGGCCGTCCTACTCATCGGTGGTGAGGCAGTGCAGCATGAAGTGGCCCAGGTCATGTTTGGAGATGACCCTCGAGGGCCCTCGTCCATCCAGGGTCACCGTGTACGCCCCAGTTAGCGGCTGGTCTCCTGGCAGAGAGAGATCCAAGATGGCTGGCTGATCACTAGCAGCTCGGAATTGTAGCTCCCACTGAAAGCGCAGAGAATGAGAGGACGCCACACTTTCAGATGAATTTTTGTTGCTCACGGACCAGGAGATTCCCAGTGGAGGAGCCCCACGGGTCACCAGCGCGACTCTTGTGGCCGGCGCGGCGGTTCTCACTGCAGAGTAAACGGGACTGGCTCCCCTTTTGGTCAACGAACGTTTGGAGCTCCAGGAAGGCAGAGTCTCCCATTCAGCTGATTGAAAAAGGGACTCAAGAGGGAAGCCAGACCGGAGATTCCCGAGCAGAAAAGCACCAAGAATCTTAATGCCGCTGTTTTAGCCGGCGCAGTGGGTTGCTCAGATTTCAGTGCTGGGAATCAACAACTTTTTTTTGAAAGAGAGAAAGAAAGAGAAAGAATTAAAAAAAAAGAAAATGAAAAAAAAAAAAGAAGGAAGGAAAGGAAGAAAGAGGAACAGGCCCTTCCATCAAGCACATTCGGCCCAGCTCCCCTCCCCTCCCATCTCCCTGGGAGGTGGCCCAGGCCCCGGGTGCTGGAAGGACTCACCTGCACGAAGTACAGGACAAAGACCAGGATCCCACACCAGCTGTGCAGGCTGTACAGAATCTTAGATATGTCTTTCCCCGAAAGAGGAAAGACGGTTCAGTCGCCATGTTGACGCCGCCAGAAACACTTGCAGCCTGGGCCACTTCCTGAGCTACTGCCCACATGGGAATGCCGGAGAGGCCTGCCAGAGCCAAGCGCCAGGCTGCTGAGCCCCCGGTCCCCCGCAGGCTCGGTTGTACCTCGCCCCTCCCTGCTGGTTTCGCCAGCCCACGGCTGAGCGCTTGTTTCAGCCCCTGGGGCTGGGCTGTTCCTGACCAGCGAGGAGTGAAAGGCCTCGGGGCAGTGCTCACCTGCTCCTCCTCACAGGCTCCCTCAGAAAGAGACCCAAAGCAGAGAGAGAGCTTGAAGATGGGGTGGAAGGAAGTCATTTTGGACCAGAGCCAACCCACAACACAATGCAGAGCTATTGCTTTTTTTGATAAAGCTCTGCATAAGATGTAACCTTCTGACCGCACTGATCCATGCTGCCCTGGTCATTCTACAACATTATATAGTGTTATTTCCCCTTACCACTGATGACATCAGAAATTACCTTAATTTTCCCTTTTTATAAACTTCCAGTTCCTCTTGATTGTAAGCACCATGAAAATGAAATAGTGTTTATTTCCGTCACAAAAAAAAATCTAAAGATTTTTTTAGGCAGCTCTCTGGGAATAACTTTCCCCAGCACTCCCGATGGATTTCCAGTCAATTCAGAAGCATTTTATCAGTGAAGCCCTCATTATTCCAGTTCACTGTTAAAGCCAGTAATTCTCTATATTAAATGGTCCCTGTTTGAAAAATATATTTTTTTTTTTATCAGCAGAAAAGTTTTATTCCTTTTGAGGACAAACAATTAAACCACATCCAAGGTCTTAACTTACGAACAGAAACCAAAGTAGCCATTGAAAGCATTAGATATTGGGTACAAGACATACACTGGGGAGAATGCTTCGCCATCTGAAGCTCACACCACACTGGCCCAGTGGAGAGCTGTGCACTCTGCTCGTGCTTGGGTGTGGCTGAGGGGAAGGCATGTCTGCAGGATGGAAGGAGGACAGCTGTGTTTCACAAGTACTAAAGCGTTTTAGACTGCATGGGGAGGTATGTATTTTCACGTTGAAGGGAAGAGGGGAAAACAGCAAAGTCCCTCCCACAAACCATTAGGCTGCCTTGCAGAGAGCCATGGCAGAGAAGCGGACCTCTCCCTGCTCACGCTCGGTGAATTCTCTGCAGAGCTTGGCAGCATCCTGCAGCAGGGTGTCCTCTGAACTGGTGCCATGGTTCACCGGAAAAGGCATTCGTCCATTAAGTTCATAGAGGTGGCCATCCACATTGTTAATCTTCTGGTTAACAGAATTACTGTCTGTCATGAACCTGCCAATTTGTACGTGTTAAGCAGCTGACAGATGATACAAAAAAACGAAGATACACTGGATTGTACTCGATGAGTCTGAAATTAGCGTTCAAGAAGCGTGGTGCCTCATGCTATAACAACACTTTATTCTTAACTGTGCAGCCAGTGTCAGGTATACCAAAGCATTCCTCTGACTGCTTTTTGGGGCAGTGTTGATAGGAGTGAGGCATTTTGAAAAATCCAAGGAAAGCCTGTGTTCCAGTCCAGAGCTGGTACCTGCTTTAAGAAGCTGTTACAAGGCTTGTTGGTAATGTTTTGGATCTTTGTAAAAATTGATATTCTGTATAACAGAGTGCCTCTGTTACTTTTGGCCTACCTTGTTAGACGTAAGATGATATCTTGTATAGTTAGAATTAAGTTTCTGTCCATCTCCAGATACATTGAAAAGTTTTAGAGTGTTACGGGCTCTAAAGTGCTATGAAGAACAATTGCTTAGGAGGAGGAAGGGAAAAGCATACTTATGTTGGTGTGTAGGCATGCACGGAGGTCTCGCGGCACCACAACAAGGCCCTGTTCTTAGCACATCCTCTGTTCTCTACATGTCATGCTTCAAGAGTTCAAGCTGGCCTGCTGTGAAGCCAATGGCTATTTTAAAGTGCTGGCTGCAAGATTAAGCCAACTCTTGTACAACTGGCCCAATCCTAATGGTCATTTCTTCTAAAAAAAAAAAAAAAAAATTTTTTTTGGGTTTTGTGTGTGTGTGTGTGTGTGTGTGTGTGTGTGTGTGTGTGTGTGGAAGGGTGTGGGTGTTGGGATGGGGGTGAATTTGAAGTTAAAACTAGAAACAAGATGATGTGGTCTGCTAGCTCTCTGCTTAGACAATTGGATTTACATAGAGGCCAGGCCAGAGAGTGGTAATTTATGGCTTGTGTACAGACAAGCATTTATCCAGGTTGCGTTATCCAAACTGATTTGTTAATGCTCCAGGTCACGTTCTTACACTAAGAAAATCATTCAGTAAATGAGACAAGTTTAGGAAAAACTAATAAAAGAAACCTGTCTTACAAAAAAAAAAAAAAAAAAAAAAAGCGTCTAGTATAAGACGCTTCCTCCTCTGACAGATTTTAGAACAGAAATGCCTTGTCTTGCAGAATATGATGATGGCTTATGGTATAGAGCGAAGATTGTTTCCATAAAAGAATTTAATCCTTTATCTATCCTGGTACAATTTGTTGATTATGGATCAACTGCAAAGCTAACATTAAACAGACTGTGCCAAATTCCTTCTCATCTTATACGGTATCCAGCTCAAGCCATAAAGGTTTTCTTGGAAGGGTTTAAACCTCCCTTAAGGGATCTAAGGGAGACAAGAATACCATATTGTCCCAAATGGAGCATGGAGGCACTATGGGCTATGATAGACTGTCTTCAAGGAAAACAGCTTTATGCTGCATCCATGGCTCCAGCACCAGAACAAATAGTGACGTTATATGACGATGAGCAGCAGCCAGTTCATATGCCATTACTAGAAATGGGGCTTGCAGTTAAAGATGAACAAGTGCATAAGTGTATACAGCGAAGATAATCTGTAGGAGCCTAGAAGAAAGTTTTCTGTTATATTTAGACCCGAAATGGGTCTAAATATAAGAGGAAAGACTATCTAAATATCTCTTCTGGTCCGTGTGAAGAAAAGTGCGGCCCCCCTGGGCATCGCCATCGAGGGTGGTGCCAACACCCGCCAGCCCCTGCCTAGGATTGTCACTATTCAGAGAGGTGGCTCAGCTCACAACTGTGGGCAGCTCAAGGTGGGCCACGTAATCCTGGAAGTTTATGAGCTGATGCTTCGGGGCAAGGAGCACCGGGAGGCTGCCTGCATCATTGCCGAGGCCTTCAAGACCAAGGACCGTGACTACATTGACTTTCTGGTCACTGAGTTCAATGCAATGCTCTAGAGGCCACGGCCTGAGGGCCTCCCACCACTGCCCAGCCCCTGGACCTGGTCCCTTCTCACCGTTGGCTTCATCAAGCTCCTTGCAGGGTTGGGGCTGCATGGCCAGGGTAGCAGGAAGATATCCCCACTAAAATCTAAAAAATTTTTTTAGATTTTTTTTTAAAAGGGGTTCATTTTTTTAGATTTTTTTTTTAATCGGGGGTACTGTGCATCTCGGGGGTGGCTGTGCGCCATCTGGGGCGGCCACGCACATCTTGGGGAGGCATGTACATCTCAGGGGACATGCACATTTGGGGGGGTTCATGCTTATCTTGCGGGGGCTGTGTGCATCTGGGACAGCTTTGTGCATCTCAGGGGGCTGTGCGCTGCTCCTCTGAGCTCTGCTTTTTCCTTGCAGCCTTGGCCTCAGCATGGAGGGGAGGGCCACAGCATCCACCCCTGCAGCGCTGCCTTACTACATGGCCTTCTCCCAGCTGCTGGGACTGACCTTGGTGGCCATGACTGGCACTTGGCTTGGTCTGTACCGAGGCGGCATTGCCTGGGAGAGCGACCTGCAGTTCAATGTGCACCCGCTCTGAATGGCCATAGGCCTGATCTTCCTGCAGGGAGATGGTGAGTCCAATAGCTGCTCCGATCTGCCCGGGCTTGTGGGGGTCCCTGAGAGGCAAATTGCAGGGGTCCTGTCACCCCTGCAGTCTCTTCCGGTTGGACAAATCTAAGATTTGTCATCTTAGTAGTTCACCGTGCGCCCATCCTCCTCATCTCTGGCCAGCCCTGTCCATCCTGCCACCATCCCCACCCGGCCAAGACGCCCGAGGGTACCCGAGTTGGGTGGGTGCAGCAAACCGGGGCTTCTAGCTTTTTCCCAGGCAGGACGGGGGTAGCACTGGCTCCTGTCCTTCCTGGGCCCCAGCCCAGCCATGCAGAGCTCACTGGGAAAGCAGGAGCGAGCCAGCCAGAGAGAAAGCAGGGAGGGGCCAGAGGACACCATGGGAGAGGCAGACGGAGGCGCAGGGGTCACAGGTTCTGGCAGCACTGCATCTTGTTGGGCTTCTGTCCATCCGTTGTGGGTGGCACGCTGATGTCCACCACGTTGTTCCCAGGGGACTTGTCATGGGTGGCGCGGTCTGCTATCTGTCTCTGTGACACGATGCGGTAGATCTCTGTGAGGATGTTCTTGAAGGCTTCCTCTACGTTGGTGGAATCCAAGGCAGAGGTTTCGATGAAGGACAAGTTGTTCTTTTCTGCAAAGGCTTGGGCCTCGTCGGTGGGCACAGCCCGCAGGTGGCGCAGGTCACTCTTGTGCCCACCAGCATGATGACGATGTTGCTGTCTGCATGGTCCCGAAGCTCCTTCAGCCAGCGCTCCGCATTCTCATAGGTCAGGTGCTTGGCAATGTCGTACACCAGCAAGGCGCCCACAGCGCCAGGGTAGTACGCGGAGGTGATGGCGCGGTAGCGCTCCTGGCCGGCGGTGTCCCAGATCTGCACCTTGATGGTCTTGCCATCCACCTGGATGCTGCGGGATCTTGGGCCTTTGATGATGAGGAAGACAGATGAGATCCTTGGGTCTTAGTAGGGTATTTAGCAAAAATACCCATAAGAGAACATCTCTTGTTCTAAGACATGTCTAACCTTCTGTGACATCCCACCCTGGGGGCTAAAAATGTCAGCCACCTTCATCAGTAATAACACAGCAATCCAAGAGCTCTTCAAACGTGTCTCCGAACAGTTTACAGCTATGTTCAGGCGCAAGGCCTTCCTGCACTGGTACGTGGGCAAGGGCATGGATGAGATGGAGTTCACCGAGGCCGAGAGCAAGCTTAATGACCTGGTGTCAGAATACCAGCAATACCAAGATGCCACAGCTGAGGAGGAGTTTGAGGAGTGTGTGGAGGAGGAGGAGGTAGCCTAGAAACTTCCTTTTCTAGGTAAAGGGGGAAGCAGTGTTGATTCTTTAGTGTGTTCTGATAGCCATTGTCAGTACGCACTTCTTTGTCTTTTCATCTTCTCCTGCTGTATTTTAAAGCATTTTCATAGTAAGTAATTTGGCCTAATAAAACATCTTAATAGAAAAAAAATTTTTTTTTTTTTTTTTTACCTTACTGCTTTAATCTGCACGCTGTGGGGTGGGGGTGGGTGCCCCTCAGCGGTGCCTTCTGGGACACACGCGGGTGGGGGCTGGCACGGGAGAAGGAGAGCACCTGCAGGGCGGGCCGGGTGGCGGATGGACGGGCGGGCGGGCGGGCGCGTCAGCCGCAGTTCTTGGGCAGGCGGTAGACACCGGCCGAGTAGACGAACACCTTCTTCTGTAGGTAGCCCTGCAGCTCCTGCAGGTCGATCTCGGCCAGCGCGGGCCCGGTCACCACGAACATGTGCAGCATGTTGTAGATGCGCTCCAGCGAAAGGCTCTCCAGGTTGGTCAGCATGGCCTGGATGTAGGTCCAGAAGAGCAGCAGCTCCTCCTCCTTCTGGTCGGCCTGGGAGGCCATGCCCGAGTCGCTCTCGTCGTCACTGTCGATGAGCACCATGCTGTCCCTGTCCTGAGGCCGCTTCTCCTCGATGACAGAGAAGGTGCCCGGGGGGCTCCTCCCGCAGCACGCCCTGCTGAAGTGACACAGACATCCTCCGCCGCAGCAGCACCACGGGCATCTTCACCGCCTTGCTCAGCTCCTCCAGGGTCCAGCTGGCTTGGTCCTGAAAGTACAGCAGAACCACCGCCTGTACCGGGGTGACTGCCACAGACAGCGTGCGGTCGGCCAGCTCCACATCCATGATCACCAGGCCCAGAGTGTGCTTCCAGCTGAGGGTCCGCATGGCCTTGAGCTGCTCATACTTCTTGCAGTAAGCCTCCAGGGCTGCCCTAATGTCCTCGGGGACCTCCAGCTTCTCGTCCTTGAAGGGCGGCCAGAACTCGCTGGACAGGATGACAGCGTAGACCCCGAATGGTGGCTGCTCCTCCGCCGGCCGCTTCTCGTCCTTCTCCCGGATGTTGGCATTGATGCGGCGGGAGTCCGCCATGTCCTTCAGCATGACCTCGCAGAAGTGTATCTGGGCCTCGCCGAAGCGCAGCTTCAGCAGTTCCACATTGCGGATCTCCCGCTCGGGGCTGAAGCTGAGCTGGTGCAGCAGGCGGTCGGCCAGCAGCGAGCGGTACTCGTTGATGAACAGGTCCTTGCTGCCGTAGATGCTGACCAGCAGGCTGATGATGTCCGAGGAGCGCCGCTTGGAGCTGGACCAGGGGACTGCTTATGGATAGCCTTAGTAGTCTGTCATCTCCTTGTTCAGGGAACAAGCCCAAGCCTTGATGAAGCACTGCAGAGGGTTAATACGAAAGTAGAGACGCTATAACTCTTGTTCAAATAATCCCGTAATCCTTGAAGGCTCGCTAGAAGTCCATTGCTTCTTCCTCGTCTCCTGTCTGTGTTCCACTCCTACAGTACAGGGTCCCAGCGTCCCCGCCCGGAGGTCCGGGCGATACTCGGTCTCCTTCTTGTCCCTCCTGGCGACCTCATCTGTGCAGCCTGTAGGCACTTTTTTCTCTTCAGCGTGGGTCTCGACGCGTGCTCTTCCCTGCAGCCTCCCTCGCGATGCTAGAGTAGAATGGCGCGATCTCGGCTCACTGCAACCTCCGCTTCCCAGATTCAAGCGATTCTCCTGCCTCATCCTCCCAAGTAGCTGGGATTACAGAGACGAGGTTTCATCGTGTTGACCAGGCTGGTCTTGAACTCCACTCACCTCGGCCTCTCGAACCGCTAGATTTACAGGCGGGAGCCACCGCGCCCTGCTCCAACCCTTGTATTCTTCTTTAACAACCAAATTCGTTTGGCGCGGGGGCCGGGGGAAGGATGGGAAGACTGTTTCGCTGAGATCCCTTACTCATCTTCAGATGGGTCCTCCCAGATCACCCCATTATTACTAAATCCGCACTCCTGTCCCCCAACTGTCCCTCATTGCTTCTTTCTGACCCCCAACCCTCCCAACTTAACCAACCTACAACACGCTTTATTCGTGTATTGTCACCCCGCCCCATCATCCGATCCTCGAATGTCACTGAATGAATGAAAAAAAAAAAAGGGATTTTTTTTTTTTTTTGAAAATTAAATGCCAATTTATTCAACTCCTAGGCGACCTTCCATGGTCCCGGGGAAAGGGGCCAGGGAAGTCGCACCAACTTCCTGGGGCGTGAGGTTTTTATGGCTAGGAGGAACTAGCAACAGCTGGGTACTCTGATTGACTCCAGGGGAGCGGGATTGAGACGCGGTGGGCCGGTATTGGTTGGCGGGTTGTTGGGCGGGTTTTCTGGTGGGAGAGCCGGCCAGGAGCCTTGCATCAGCTGGAGCCTTCCAGCGGAGCCTTGCGGCAGAGCGAGGTGCTGAGTGCAGAGCCTGGTGCCGGGTGCAGAGGTGGGAGTGTCCAACCTCCCGAGGCAACTGACCTTACATTCCCACCCTTTTGATTATATAGGACGCTGCTTTTTTCTGGCTACTTCCCGCTGAATGGGGCGAAGTGTGGGAGAAGAGTCAATTGGCTGGTGCCTCGGTTGGGAGTCGGACACAGGGGTGAAGCAGCATCTGGTTTACGGCCACCCTGGAAATTTCCCTTACGTGAGCTTGTAGAAACCTTGTGGCGGAGCGGTTCCCTGGTCCGCCTTCGGGTGGAGGAGTCAGTTTCCCCCAGGAGGGGTCTTACAACTCCTCCTGGGTTTTTTGGCACCAAATGTAAGGGTTATTGCCGAGTTTAGATTGAGGAAACTGAGACCAGCATAAGAAAATTAAATGCCAATTTATTCAACTCCCTGGCGAGGTTCCATGGACCAGGGGAAAGGGGCCAGGGAAGTCGCCTTTTTTTTTAATTTTTTTTTTTCCAGATCCATAATTAGCATTTTATTCAGAACGCTGGGGTCAGAGGTGTATCATTTATATTCTGGTACACAATACAGAGGCAAAGCTGTTGTCAGAAGTCTCTCCAGTTTAAAAGCTTTTTTTTCCCCTCATTTTTTAAAAAAAACACACAGTAGTGCCACCAGTGTCAGGCCACCCCTTTCTTTTCTTTCCTTTTTTTTTTTTTTTTTTGGTACAAATTATGTAAAACATTTGTGCTAAGAACTTTTCTCCCTCCCCAAACAAGAAAATAAAAAATAAAAAAAATTAAAAAATTAAAAATTGAGTATTCTAACTACAGCTCAACAATTGAATCAAATGTCACTTTGTTTTGTAAATACTTTATCCATAACGAAAGATATAAACATGCAAAAAACCTGAATCCATAGTCTAAATAATACATACACATGTTCTGAAGTTTCTGCACTTCTCCATAGACTATGCCAATAAAACATTATGTACACATACCATTTTTACAGTGAAGTGGAAAAATACAGAAATAAAAAAGTGTACATGGATTAAGACCAAAATGTGTCTAACATTCTAGTTTATGAAAAAAATCAATTTTGCTACAAATTGGTGATATGAAAACTCCCTTTATTTGCAACCAGCTAAGTTTTAAGATTTTAGTGAAAAAAAAAAAAAAAAAAAAAAAAAAAAAAACAAAAGTCTAATACCAGAAGTAATGTACATTTTCCAATCTCACGGTCTCATCCCCCAAAATAATAAAATCGCTCCATAAGCTTTTTTAAATTTTGTATTTTAATAAAAGCAAATGCAATGTAACAAAAGCGTATTGAAGCATATCATGGTTTAACTTACTGCTGCCACCACAAAATATTTTGTCTTTTACTTATCATTTCAGAAATCAGTACCATTAAAGCCTTAAACATAAAACTAATTCCAATCTGAAAAAGGTACAAAAAGGCACATAAAATCCCAGTGCTTCTGTACTGTAAAATTCAAGGTCTTCCACAGGTCTTGCTGAAGGTATCCCAGGAATGTTCGAAAAGAATCCCCCAGGTTCTAAAGACCACCCACATTCCTTGGCTCATGGCCCCCTTCACTCTTTAAGGCCAGTGATGGCCAGTAGAGTCCCACATCACGTACTGGTACAAAAGGGCTGGACTCCCAGCTAAATCCCACGCTTGTGCCTGGAACTGTGGACTTAAGTGAAAACAGCTGACCCCGTTTTTCCACCCTCATGTTGCCTTTTGGCCTGATCTACCCCTACCCTGTGCCCATGAAAGACTCCAGCTGGCTGAGCAACGCAGCTGAGCGTCAAGGCTACAAGTGGCTGAATGGCAAGCAGAGAAGCAACTGAGCGCCAGAGACTATGGATAGAAGAGGCTAACTGCAGATGGTGTGGCTTCTGAGAGGGGCCCAGCAGGAGAACGCCGGGCTTCAGGGAAAGACATGCCCCACCCCTCCATACAACAAGGTTTGCACGTACCACACCCCAGCAGCCAGTCAGGGCCTCCATTACATTACAACGGGGCTCCTCCTCCTCCTTCCCAGCCTCCCCGGCAGCCGCCACTGGTCGCTCCCAGCAGCCATCCACACAGCGACCTGACCTTGAGCCCCTCCTCAGCCTTAGAGGGTCAGGCCGGAGTCTTCGCTGGATCTCCTTCCCGAACTCACAAATCCTGATGAGCTCCTGTCTTACCTGGACGCCCCCGACCTGCCGAGCAATAGTAACGATGACCTCCTGTCTCTGAGAACAACCGAAGGCCACCCGGTCGGGGTCATCCCTCCACACTCTGCCTCCTGCCCCACCCGTCCCACACACTTTTCCACCTGGGAGCCTGTGCCCTCAGACCGCCCCGCACCAGGGCCACGGGCTGTGGGGCGGGGAGCCCTTCCCCGCTGCAGCCCTCTCGGAACGGAGGGGCAGGGAGGGCGCAAGGCTGCGTGGGTCTGGAGCCCACGTCTTGCCTACAGGTCCAGGGCTTGGGCCCATGCCCAGCGCGGGCCTGAAGACCACCCTCCCTAGAGGAACCGGCCCGGTAAGAGGGCACACGCCGACGCAGCTTCCCGGTGGTCCCTCTGCGTGTGCCGATTCCAGGCGACCTTCCAGTGTCCCCAAGGTTCTTCCATCTTCTAAACTGTAACTCTGCCTCCCTGCTTCCTGGCCCGGAGCCTCCTTCAAGTGACTGTGGAGCCTGAGAAGGCCCCTGGGCCCCAGCATGGGCCCCAAGCCTTGGAGGAGCGCTGACAGTTGGTGGCAGTGAGACTGGCCCGCCCACCACCACCCACCACAGAAAAGCACAAACCTCTGGGAAAGAAAGACAACATCTCTCGGGGGCCGGGGGTCATCAGTTTGACCCCTGACCTCTAAGCCAAGATACCCTGTAAACACACTCTCTCAGAAAGCAGAGAAAAGGTAAGATTCTGTGTTTGAGAGAGGGTCCCCCATTCCTGCTTTGGGATTGGTGGGAAAGAGGGCCAGGGCCTCCCCTAAGCCAGGACATCTCTGAGGCTCCACCTCCAAGCTCAGACAGGGCTCAGCCTTTGGGGGCAGAGAGAGCAGGTATGCTCCCAATCGGAAGTGATTGTGCCCTTGGCTGCGGGGCGGAGCATGTCACCTATCGGAATCCAACAGGAGCGGCAACTTCTGTGCTCCAAGCTACTCTCTTTTTAAACAGCAACAATTTAAAGCTATGAAGTCACCTAGAGAAAAGGAACGTTGCGCTTGGACAGCAAGCAAACCATTCTCTCCGTGTGTTCTGTTTTTCTCCTAGTCCCTCTCGCCACCTCTCCAAGACTGTTCGTGGGACACCTGCTTCCCTAAAAAAAAAAATGCCAAACTTCGCTGTAATCCTGTAAAGCTTTCAGAAATTACTGAAAAACCTCCACGAACACAAAAAGAGTTGGCTTATTTGTCAGAGTTGCCACCCACACCTCTTCATATTTCAGAAGACTCAAGTTCACCAGAAAGACCTTCACCACCAGATCCTTCAGTGATTGTCACACTTTTAGACCAAGCAACTAAGAGTAATGTTGATGATTTAGACGTGTCTGAATCAAAAGGTTGTATGGAAGAAAAACCACAAGAAGTACAGACTTCTAGGAATGTTGAAAGTATTTCTGAACAGATGGAAAATCCGGATTTGAAGAATGTTGGTTCCAGTACTGGGGAGAAAAATGAAAGAACTTCAGTGGCTGGAACAGTGAGAAAGTGCTGGCCTAGTAGAGTGGCAAAGGAGCAGATTAGTAAGCGGCTTGATGGTAATCAATATCTGTTTTTGCCACCAAATCGTTATATTTTCCGTGGCGCTAAGTTATATTCAGACTCTGAAGATGACGTCTTATCCTCTAGTTCTTGTGGCAGTAACAGTGATAGTGGGACATGCCAGAGTCCAAGTTTAGAAGAACCCATGGAGGATGAAAGTGAAATTGAAGAATTCTACAGTGGCTTAGAAGATGAGCCTGACGTTCCAGAGAGAGCTGGAGAAGCTGGATTTGGGACTGATGGAGATGATCGAGAGGCAATTAATGAAGCTGTATCTATGAAACAGGAAGTAACAGACATGAACTATCCATCAAACAAATCATAGTGTAATAATTGTGCAGGTACAGGAATTGTTCCACTGGCATTAGGAACTTTAGCATGTGAAAATGAATGTTTACTTGTGAACTCAATAGAGCAAGGAAACCAGAAGGTGTAATATTTATAGATTGATAAAATAGATTGTTTTTCATGGATAATTTTTAACTTCATTATTTCTGTACTTGTACAAACTCAACACTAACTTTTTTTTTTTTTAAAGAAAGGTACTAAGTATCTTTAATCAGCTATCGGTCAAGATTAACTTTCTTTTAAAGGTTCATTTGTATGATAAATTCATATGTATATATAATTTTTTTTTGTTTTTGCCTAGTGAGTTTCAACATTTTTCAAGTTTTCAAAAAGCCATCAGAATGTTAAATTAATGTAAAGGGAACGGCTCATCTAGACCAAAGAATTGTATTTTCACTTTTCTTTGTAACATTGAATGGTTTGAAGTACTCAAAATCTGTTACGCTAAACTTGGATTCTTTAACACAGTTATTTATTTTTAAACACTGGCATTTTCCAAAACTTGTGGCAGCTAACTTTTTAAAATCTCAAGTGACATGCAATGTGAGTAGAAGGAAGTCAACAAAATGTAGGCGAGCACTCGGTTGTCTTTACTTTTGAAAGTAATACTTGGTGCTAAGAATTTCAGGATTATTGTATTTATTGTTCAAATGAAGATGGCTTTTGTACTTCTTGTGGTCATGTAGTAATGTCTATATTGGATCATAGAACTAACCTGAAAAACAAATAAATGCTTTGGAAATGTTTCAGTTGCTTTAGAAACAATAGTGCCTGCCTGGATCCCCTTAGTTTTGAAATATTTGCCATTGTTGTTTAAATACGTATCACTGTGGTAGAGCTTGCATTGATCTTTTCCACAAGTATTAAACTGCCAAAATGTGAATATGCAAAGCCTTTCTGAATCTATAATAATAGTACTTCTAGTAGGGAGAGTGTAATATTTTGGACTGCTCTTTTCCATTAATGAGGAGAGCAACAGGCCCCTGATAACAGTTCCAAAGTAATAATATGTTAATTATAACTCAGCCAGAAAATACATGTCTCCCATTGGGAGGATTTGGTGTTCAATACCAAAATGCTAGCCTAGTATTATGGAGATGAACATGATGTAATAGCAGAGTAGTTAATGAATGAAGCTAGTTCTTATAATTTATCTTTATTTAAAAGCTTAGCCTGCCTTAAAACTAGAGATCAACTTTCTCAGCTGCAAAAGCTTCTAGTAAGTTCATACTTTATGAAATTGCACAGTAACCATTTATTTTTCAGACCATTTTTGAACATTATTCCTAAATTAATAAAGTATTCCTACGTTGCTTTAGTATTTATTACAATAAAAAGGCTTTGAAATATAACTGTTCTTTATGCGTAAAATACCCGGCTAAGACCATTACTGCCAGAGGAAAAAAAATCATATTGAATGGCCATTTCCCTACCTAAAAGATGTCTCAATCTGAATTTATTTGGCTACACTAAAGAATGCAGTTTATTTAGTTTTCCATTTGCATGGTGTGTTTGTGCTATAGATGATATTTTATATTGAAAAGTTTGTTTTAAATTATTTTTACAGTGAAGACTGTTTTCAGCTCTTTTCATATTGTACATAGTCTTTTATGTAATCTACTGGCATATGTTTTGTAGGCTGTTTAATGACTGGATATCTTTCTTCAACTTTTGAAATACAAAACCAGTGTTTTTTACTTGTACACTGTTTTAAAGTCTATTAAAATTGTCATTTGACTTTTTTCTGTTAACTTAAAAAATAATAATAAGATATTTTGGGTATTCAAAAATACCCAAATCCCAAGATTTAGGCTCTAAATCTTCCATTTAGCCTGCACAAAAGGTAGCATGTCCAGTGGCTACAGGTGGGGTGGGAAGAG
>NW_022437011.1:744787-774612 GCF_009761245.1 Sapajus apella | reverse complement strand
TATATAAATATATAATATATAATATATATTATATATTTATATAGATATAATATATAAATATATATATTATATGTTTATATAGAATATATATAAATATATTTATATATTATATAACATTTATGTATTATATATTTATATTTATTACATTTATAATATTTATTATATTTATAACCTATATATTTATTTATAACCTATTATATATATATTTAGATATATATAAAGTATATAAAGCATATATATATATATATATATATATAAAATAATCTTAAAAACAATTTATCCTGGGTAGATTTTATTTTACAAAAGAGAAAATGAGGTTTAGAAGTGTTAATTAACTTGCCTAATGTCACTCTATTAACAGCTGTAGCTTCTTGCACATTACTGTGCTGCCCCTTCTGTCTCCATCCTCTGGTCTTCTCTATATGAGAGCTGAAACAAGAAGCCAGAGTATTTCCTTGTTCTAACTCAACTGGGAATGTGCACATCAGGTGACTCACATTTTTGCTTCTCTGTGTGTGCCTGCAAATAATTGCAAAAGTGCTGTGAGTATTGATTTTGGGGTTGTAAATGGATTTTAGCAAGTAGTCTGAATTTGCAGATGCAGAATTTGTAAATAATGATGATCGACTAAATATATACTAACCTTAAAAATTTTTAATGAATAATGGAAAAATAAATCATCAAATAAAACATTATCTATAAAGGGTGTTATTACCTGTTAAAATGTAGTAAATCACCCAAAAATGTAGTGACATAAAAATGTACATTTGTTGATTCACAGTTTCTGTGGGTCAGGAATATGACAGATTATTTAGGTTTTCTGCTTTAAGGTCTTTCACAAATCTATAATCAAGTTATCATCCAAGGATAGGGTTTCGTCTGAAGGCTCCTTTGGAGAAAGATCCACTTCCAAGCCCAATCACATGATTTTTGGCAGGATTCAGTGCCTCCAGAATTATTGAACTGAGACTATTCACTTCCTTGATAGCTGCCAGCCAGAAAGAAGACACTCACAATACCTTGCCATGCAGAATTCTCCAACATGGAAATTTGCTGATTTAAGGAGGCAAGAGAAAGAGTCTGTAAGGAGATGGTAGCCACAGTCTTTTATAATCTAATCACAAAATGATATTCCCTCAATGTTGCCATATTCTATTGGTTAGAAACTAATTACTTATATGGAAGTGATTACACAAGGTCATAAACATCAGGAGGTTGGGATCATTGGCGGTCATCTTAGACACTTCCTAATACACAGAAGAAGGAAATAAGACAGAAGGGACAGAAACAGTACCCACTGTCCTTTGAATGTACCATGTTCTGTTTATTTTACTTTAGAATCACAAAAAATTACATAATTGTAAAACAAATTTTAGTACCCACTGTCCTTTGAATGTAATATATTCTCTTTATTTTACTTTAGAACCACAACAAATTTATATAATTGTAAAACAAAATTAAATTTTAGAAAATAATCCCAAACTTCTGCTTTTGGCCAGGATGAAATAACAGGGAATGAATGCAGACTTGTATTGGTCCGTTTTCACACTGCTGACAAAGACATACCCAAGACTTGGTAATTTATTTAAAAAAAAAAAAAAAAGGTTTAACTGACTCACAGTTCCATGTGGCTGGGGAGGCCTCACAATCATGGTGGAAGGTGAAAGGCATGTCTGACATGGTGGCAGACAAGAGAGAAGTGAGAGCCAAGTGAAAGGGATTTCCCCTTATAAAATCATCATATCTCATAAGACTTATTCACTACCACAAGAATAGTATGGGGGAAACTGCCCCCATGATTCAATTATCTCCCAGTGGGTCCTTACCACAACACATGGGAATTATGGGAGCTACAATGCAAGATGAGATTTGGGTGGAGACACAGCCAAGCCATATCAGCACTTATAACTGAAATGATTTTTAAAGCAGTCAACTATATGAAACAATGGTTTTAAGACATTAGGCATCACACAGTAAAGGAGACAGTAATCCTCGAGAGATGAGAAACAAATGAATTGACCCCTTTGCCCAGTTTACCTGCTTGAGACAATTTCCAAGACAAACACAGGAAGAGGAGCCCAGGCAGAGATCAGCAAACTCCCAGAGTTAAGCAAAAATAACTAAGAGTCTGTGGAGACCAGGGCAAAGGACACAAAGTTGAAAGCTGCTCAGTGGGAGAACTCCAGATATTTGCAGAGTATTCAGTGGAGTGTTGGTTAGTGCATATATGTAAAGAAACTACCAGAACCTGGGAAATAGCGAAAGAATAAAAGGAAACAATTGGAGTTTATATTTAAAGCCAAGATTCATGCCCATTCCTGCCAGCCAGGGTGGAAAACTTTACAATCCATGAGGTATTGGGAAGACTGTGCAGAATGATGTTGTCTCAGTAGTGGTGAGTTATTAGTTCTAGATTAAAATCTTGATCTGGTGCCACCTAATAAATCATATCTGAAGGTATCAAAGCATTCCCAAGTAACCTAACAAAACTGCAGAACAGTGGTTCAAAAATATGTATTAGAACACAAAATTATCTAGCATTCAACAAGATAAAATTTGCTCTGTCTGGCATCAAATCAAGAATTATCAGGCATAAGCAGACTTAATGTTTTCCCCCTTAGATCAGGAACAAGGCAAGTGTATTCACTCTCATGACACATTCAACATAGTACTGGAAATTCTACCCAATAAAATAACACAAGAAAACAAAATTAGAAGTATAAGCATACAGCTCAGAAGGGGAAGAAATAAAAGTGTCTATGTATGTGCATGATATGAATGATTTGCATGTAGAAATCCAAAGGATTTTATAAGAAATGCCTAGAACTGGAGTGATATCAAAAAATAAGGCAGAATAGGACACTCCCGACTGTCCCTCCTCACCAGATGTCCAAATAGACACCTACACATGGATCAGTTACCTTCAAGAGAAAGCCAGAACTAGTTGAAAGACCCCTGAACACTGAACAATTAAGAAAATATCCATATCAAAGTGAGTAGAAAAAGCAGAGAAGTGGGTGGGGAGGGAGGGTAAAAAAAAAAAAAGAAAGAAAAGAAAAAGCAGAGAAAAACTCATGCACAAACTCTACCCTGAGCACAACACCTTAGGATTCCCATCTCCTAGGTTTGTCCTGAGGAAGGGTTCTTACCACACATATAGTACCCCAGCTTTTATGATCCCTGCCAGTGGGTTTGGCTCTTAAATTACCTTGCACAAAGAGCAGCAGGGATTTGGCACTGCATAATTTCTTTGAAGGACAAAGATCACAGAGTGGTTCTGAATCATGCAAACGCTCTCAGCAGCTATAGCTCATGGGTACAGTCCAGCTTCTGGCTTCTTTCTGGAAGGAGTTTGCACACTTGCCAAGCACCACCCTGAGGTCTGGTTTCTAAATAGCCTGCATATGGAAGCTGATGGGGTAAATAAAGAATAAACCTCCTTCAGCCTCAATGGGAAGGACAGCACTCCTGTGCCTTCCACCTCAGCTTACAACAGCAATAAATCCAGGTCTGCAGGCTCTCCCTGAAAGGAGGTTGTGAGACTTCTGCAAGCTTGAACAAGAGAGTGGATAATCCCCCACATTGTCTCTACTGGCATGCTACAGCAAAAAATCCACGTCTGAAGACTCTCCCTAGAAGGAATTTCTGCATGCATCAAGTGCCCCAAATGCAGTCTTAATGCGAGTGCAAGCATCTGTAACAGAACCTTTTAGCTTAAATCAGAATGAGTGAGAGAGAAACTGTGGCTCTGTTTCTCCCTGAGGAAAGAAGTAACTGTAACACATATCTGATACCCCAGTTATCCAAGCTGCATTTTGAGAAACTGGTTTCTATTTCACCTTTCTCAGGGCACTAGCATGACTTGGACCACTCTGATTTTCTGGCAGCCACTAAGAACAAAATCAGTGAGTTGGATACGCTCAAAGGGTTGAGAGGTACTTAGAATCTCTGGCTGGGCTGATTGCTGAGGACCATCTCCTGCATGAGTCCAGTATAACAAGACTGGGAGAGGTGGTAGTTGTATCTAATATACAGAAACCAACATGGAGAATCAAAAAAAATGAAGAAACAAGAAAATTTGTTCCAAATAAAATAACAGTATAAATCCCCAGAAGCTGACCCTAATGAAATGAAAATATGTGATTTATCTGACAGGGAACCAATGAAACAGTCATAAACATGCTCATTGAGGTCAAGACAACAATGCATGAACAAATTTAGAATTTTAACAGATAAAGTATCTTAAAGGTATAAAACAGAAATTATAGAGCTGAGGAACACAGTAACTAGACTGAAAAAATCAATAGAAGTGTTTGGTAACTCTCTATATCAAGTGGAAGAAATGATTTATGAACTAGAAAACAGGTCATTGGAAATAATCTAATCTAGAAAGAAAGAATGAATGAATAAAAAAAGTCAAGATAGTTTAACGAACTTTTGAAAAATCAGCAAGTAGAAAAATATATGCACTATCAAGTACCTGATGGAGGAGAGACAGAAAGAGAATGAAAACATTAAAAGAAATAAAGGAAGAAAAATTTCAAAGCCTGGAAAAGGAAAGATAAATCCATAACTAAGAAGATCAGATGGGATAGACCATCAGATAAGATGAATCCAAAGAGTTCCATGCCAATACACATTATGTCAAATTCTCAAAAGCTAAAATCAGAGAAATTTGATAGCAGCAAGGAAAAGATGACTTGTTACATACAAGGAACTGCAATAAGACTACTAGAATATTTTTCAGCAGAAACTCCAAATGAGAAAAGAACAGGATAATATATTCAAAATGCCAAAAAGAAAACACCCCAAAATACTATACCCAGCAATCCTGTCATTCAAAAACGGAAGAGAGATAAAAACTTTCTCTGACAAAGCTGATATTTTACAGCTATCTAAAGGAAAATACAAAAATATATTAAACAACTAAGTGATAATACATTAGAAAACTTAGATGAACAAATTTATGTTCAAGACTTACCAAAATTCACTAAATAAGAAATAGATAAACTGAAGACCCATGTATCAGTTTCAAAAAATTGATTTGTAGTTTTGTAGTTAAACATTTTCCCACAGAGAAAACTCAGGCTAACACAAATTCACTGGTAAATGACACCAAACACATAAGGAAGAAATAATACAAATTCTTCATGAATTCTTTCAGAAAATTAAAGAGGAGGAAATATTTCTCAAGTCATTCTATGAGGCCAGCATTACCTATACCTAAAGTTGATAAAGACATTTGAAGAGAGAACTATAGAGCATTATGCTTCATGAACAAAGACACAAACATTTTAAATAAAATTTTAACAAATCAAATTTAGCCATACATAAAAGTAAAAAGACATCATAATCAAGTGGGGTTTATAGCAGCAATGCAACAATCCTTTAACATTAGAAAATTCTTCAGTGTATTTCACTATATTCACAAACTATAAAATAAAATCTTTGTGATTAGCTCACTAGATTATAGGAAAAGCATCTGACAAAATCCAACAGTTCTTCCTGATTAGGGAATAAAAGGAAATTTTATAAATTAAGAATAGAAGGAAACTTCTTAAACTTAACAAAGGTAATTTTTTAAAACCTATGAGAAACATTATATATAATATTAAAAGGTTGAGAGCTTTTTATCTAAAATTGAGAGCAAGGTAAGGAAGTCCACTCCATGACTTCTTCTACATTGTACTGGAAGTTCTAGTCTGTGCAATAGGCCAAAAAAAAAAAAAAAAAGTATGCAGTTTGGATTGGAAAGAAAATAGTAAAACCATCTTTATTTGCAGATAACATGATCTGTGTAGAAAATCTGATGTATTCTACAAAAGATACTGGAACTAATCAGTGAGTTTAGCAAGGTTGAAGTAGACTAAATCAATAAAAAATATCAGATGTGTTTCCATATACTATCAATAAACAAAAAGAAATTAAAGTCTTTAAAATGTGCATAATAGAATTTTTAAACATATGAAATACTTCAGTGCAAATACATCAGGAGATGTAAAATATCTGTACACTGAAAACTACAAAACATTGCTGATAGAAATGGAAGGAGAATTGTGACATGTTCATGTATAAGAAGATTCATTATTGTTACAGTGTCAGTCTCCTCAAATTGATTTGTAGGTTCAATGCATCCATTCAAAATTGCATAGCTTTTGAGTAGAAATTGACAAACTGATTTTTAAAATTTATATAGAAATGAAAATGATCTAGAATGGCCAAAATAACATGACCAAAAGAAAACATTTGAGGCCTAACACTATTTGATCACAAGACATCCACATATCTATGGTAATCAAGACTGTGGTATTATTGTAAAGATGGACATATGAATCAATAAAGCAGAATAGGTAGTTCAGAAATAGATCCAACTGATAAAATGACAACGAATTTTCCACAAAAGCAGCATGACTAAGATGGTAAATTTTACGTTATGTGTTTTTTGCCACAATTTTTAAGTGTCTGCTAAAACATATCATTAGATAAAAGTACAAAGCACCTCTCCTCCTCCCCCACGTGCCCTCTCGCCCTCTCTCCTGCTGCGCGCTCCAGCTGGCTCCGGACCGGGACCCTCTGTCTCAGCTGCCGGAGCTAGTTGGAGGGGCCCCCGGCAGCGCGCAGAGGCCGCGGGGAAAGACAGCAAGGCCCCCAGTACCCATTACACCATTCTTTGGCGAAGGCTGTTCAGCAGTGGTGACCTCTTACAATCCAACACTCTGCAAATTATCTCTGGACTCCCAGCGGACACCCAGCCAGAGGCTAGCGCTACTAAGCCAACTGAAACTGTGCCTTTTCTCTTGTCGAGTTTTTTTTTTTTTTGTTTTTTACAGAGTAAAAAGAAAAAAAAAGATGAAGTTGGGCAAAGTGGAGTTTTGCCATTTTCTGCAGCTAATTGTTCTTTTCCTATGTTTTTCAGGGATGAGTCAAGCAGAACTCTCAATGTCCAGATCAAAGCCCTATTTCCAATCAGGGAGGTCTCGGACCAAACGCAGCTGGGTGTGGAATCAGTTCTTTGTGCTGGAGGAATACATGGTTCAGACCCCTCTATGTAGGAAAGATAGGGTATGTTACCTTTCAAAGTTGTAGACGATTATTGTCCATGTCTGTGGTTGGATGAAAAACTGCAGTTTTGTTTTGCTATGGGGATGGTAAACACAATACGTCAGTTCTGTGAAAGAGTTTATGAAGGTTTTTGGCAATGGCCACTGCGAAGTTGTAATCTGTGTATTATATTCAGTATAGTGAAGCCGTATCTTAGGGAATGATGCTTCATTTCTAAAAACAGATGAGGATTCCACAGAGATCTAGTTTACTGTGGTCGTAACACAGTGATAAAACTCTCATTACCAAAGTAGAGCAAGCCTATTCTTAAAAAATGAAGAGTAGCAGGTTCTTACAGCTAGTTGGTTTCAGCTGCTGCTTTTGGGGTTTTGTGAAAATGACGTTCATACTCACATTAATACTTAGGTATCCTTCCCTGATACTTGCAGTGGAAAAACTGCAAAGTGAAACTATTGAGCCTAATGTTTCTAAATTATGAACAATTCAATCCACTATTCTTAGCAATCTTGTTTTGATAAATCTCTCTCTCTCTCTCTCTCTCCCCCCCCGTGTGTGTGTGTGTGTGTGTGTGTGTGTGTGCGTGTGCGCGCGCGCGCTGAATACATTTTATACTTTAACTTGATCACATAATGGATAAGTACAGTATCTGTGAAATTGACAACAGTTTTATTTTCTTGCTCTACCACTTTCTACTAGTTGTATAACTTGGGGGCAAGTTGCCTAATATCATTAAGTTTTAGTTTTCTAATCTCTAAAATAGAAAAATGATATCTACTTAAATTCCGTCACCGAATAAATCTGATTAAAATATTTATGACATAAAAAAGTTCAAAGCAGCCGGGCGCGGTGGCTCAAGCCTGTAATCCCAGCACTTTGGGAGGCCGAGGCGGGTGGATCACGAGGTCAAGAGATCGAGACCATCCTGGTCAACATGGTGAAACCCCGTCTCTACTGAAACTACAAAAAATTAGCTGGGCATGGTGGTGCGTGCCTGTAATCCCATCTACTCAGGAGGCTGAGGCAGGAGAATTGCCTGAACCCAGGAGGCGGAGGTTGCGGTGAGCCGAGATCGCGCCATTGCACTCCAGCCTGGGTAACAAGAGCGAAACTCCGTCTCGGAAAAAAAAAAAAAAAAAAAAAAAAAAAAGTTCAAAGCATGACAATAAATTTTAAGATTGCACATACACTTACTATTTTATAAATCTCAGTGAGCCAAACTTCTGCTTATGAAACATCCATTTTTATTAGTTATTATTATTATTATTATTATTATTTTCTGAGATGGAGTCTCGCTCTGTCACCCAGGCTGGAAGGCTGTTACAATCTTGGCTCACTGCAACCTCCACCTCCTGGGTTCAAGTGATTCTCCCACCTCGGCCTCCCAAGTGGCTGGGACTACAAGCATGTCCCACCATACCCAGCTAATTTTTGTATTTTTAGTAGAGATGAGGTTTCACTATGTTGGCCAGGCTGGTCTCGAACTTTTGGCCTCAAGTAATCTGCTTGCCTCAGCCTTGCAAAGTGCTGGGACTACAGGTTTGAGCCACTGTACCTGGCCTAATAAGTGTACTTATTAAGGTATAAGACTAGAATACAGGCCAATAAAAATATGAAATATATTTCTATATATTGCAACAAATAATTGAAAACTAAAATTATCTTTAAAACTTTACAATATGATCAGTGAAAGAGGAATAAAATTAACATGTACAAAAATTTACAATAAAAGCTATTATATTCATTACTGATTTATTAAGCATTAAAATTAAAAAATTAAATGGAAAGATATATCAATTTCCTTCTTTTTTGAGATAAGGTCTTGATCTGTTGCCTAGGTTGGAGTGCAGTGGCAAGATCATAGCTCACTGCAGCCTTGAATTCCTGGGCTCAAGCAATTCTCCCACCTCAGCTTCTCAAATAGCTGGGACTATAGCCACATGCCCTCCTGGCTGGCTGGCTAATTTTTGTATTTTTTGTAGAGAAACAGCTCCAGAAATTTGCACATGACCAAATAGTAAGCTGTGCTTGCTTACTGTGAAAATCCACAGGGCCAGAAATAGAACATCTGTCAGAAGAAGACCAAATACCAGCTACATGGTCCACCTAATTCTTATACCATTTGTAAAGATGGGGTCTTGCCCAAGCTGGTCACAAACTTCTGGGCTCAAGCAGTCCTCCCATCTCAGCTTCCCACGGTGCTTGGATTACAGGTGTGAGCCACCATGCTTGGCTTTCAGTTTCATCGATTAGAAAACTTATTGTTAAGTTGCTGCTTCTCCTCAATTGTTCTATAGATTCAACACAACCCATTAAAAATCCGACAGGATTTTTTTCTTAGAAACTGGCAAGTTAATTCTAAAATGTGTATGTAAACACAACAAGCCTTAGCAGAAGCAATCATGAAGAAAAAAGTTGTGACATGTACCCTACCCGATTCTAAGAGTTACCATAAAGCTACATTTATTAGCCTAGTATAGGTAAATATATTTTTCCATTTACATTAAGTGCTAGAACATGCATAGTTAACTTATGAAAGAAATCAGAACAAAGAACAGTGGTTGCTTCAAGGGTGAGGACAGACCAGGAAATTTCTGGTGTAACAGAAGTAGTCTATATTTTGATAAGAATGTGGGTTACACTGGTGTACGTATGTTTTAAAACTTATCAAACTGTAAACTTAAGATAGGTAGTATTTCATTTTGTGGTGTTTGCCACAACAAAGACAACAAAAAAATGAGATGACAAATCTATCACAATGATTATATGAAACAACAGAGATTTAGAGTCTCGTAAGAAAATTAAATGTAAATGCTGTAACTTATATCATATCCTTTAATTATACTCAATGTGTTCCTTCCACATTCTGGCCTTTGTGAAAAGGATTAAGTAACATAATCCTTTGTATTATCAATTAGAACTTTAAAGCAATTGGATTATTTGTAAAACTTGCTTTAATATCTGTATTTGTTGGATATTTTTATATTTCTCTGTAGAGTTTATGCCTTCAGATTTGCAGTCTGCATTCCATTGGTTTGTATCAGAAGTTTCTTGCCCAGGTATCTTGAATCATATACATTACAAAAAAAGACAATGGCTTTTACTGGCTTTTAATTTTCAGATATCTAATCCATCCAATGATGGATTTACAATGTCACTGCAAAGCAACTCAGGTCAAGCAGCAGGTAGCCCTTCCAACCTTCTCCAGACACCTCCTGAAGTCTGTTTTAATTTCATTTAAAATCAGTTATGCCAGTGCTTTGAGTACGCTGATATGCTGGTTTGATTTTTCCTCTCCTTCCTTCAGGAAATCTCTTTTTGGTCACACTGGTGCCCATTAGGTATGCTGTTGTTCTTGCCTTTGCTGTGACTCATACCAGAAATAGCCAAATTTCTTACTCAGGGTTTGACAAGACAGTGAAAATGACATCAACTTCCTTGGCAACTTAACTGTCTCACATAGGAATCAGAGGCTCACAACACCATGGAAACTCAGAATCACAGAACCATAGAAATTTGCTGCTAAGAGCACAAGGAATCCCAGAGGGTACAATTTCTCTTCATAACTTGATGTTGTAAAGCATCCTTTCCTGGTAATGGAGAGTATTTAGCTCATTTTATTTCTTGATTAAAAATACAGAGAAATTTATTGTCACACAAAGGATAATCATGCCAAACTTTGTTGATCACTGGTATTTCAAGTGACATAATTGTTATATATTGCTGATTAATTGTTCCTTTTATCACTAGTAATTTTTTTTGCTGTAAAGTCTATTTCATATGTATAATTATAGTAAAACTAGTTTTCTTTTGATTAGCGTTGGAGTAATATATTATTTTTTCCCATACGTTCAAACTTTCTGTGTTTTTATATTTCGCATGTAGTTGGTGTAAGCATTATTTTTAAAATTCATTCTAAAAATATTTGCCTTTTTCAACATTATTCACTTAGTGAAATTCTAATATATTTGGTTTGAAATTTATATTTTTAATATTTGTTCTTTATTTCTCGGCCCGGTACTATGTTCTTTTTCTACCTTATTTGAATTGACTGGATTTAAAAAAACTAATTCCATTGTCCTCTATTAGCATTTTAATTGTACACTCTACTAATTTTTGGTGATTTCTCTAGAAACTGCAATATGCATAGTTGATCTATTCAACTCTAATACAGATTAGTACTTTTCATTACTTCATGGTCAAATGAAGGACCTTAGAAAACTTTTTTTTTCCATTTATTTATTTTATTGCATTTTAGGTTTTGGGGTACATGAAGAACATGCAAGGTTGTTGCATAGGTACACACGTGGGAGTGTGATTTGCTGCCTTCCTCCCCATCACCTACATCTGGCATCTCTCCCCTTTCTATCTCTCCCCTACTCCCCACCCCCCACTGTCCCTCTCCTATTTCCACCCAACTGACCCCAGTGTGTAGTGCTCCCCTCCCTGTGTCCATGTGTTCTCATTGTTCAACATCCTCCTATGAGTGAGAACATGCAGTGTTTGATCTTCTGCTCTTCTGTCAGTTTGCTGAGAATGATGCTTTCCAGGTTCATCCATGTCCCTACAAAGGACACCAACTCATCGTTTTTGATGGCTGCATAATATTCCATGGTGTATATGTGCCACATTTTCCCTGTCCAGTCTATCATCGATGGGCATTTGGGTTGGTTCCAAGTCTTTGCTATTGTAAACAGTGCTGCAATGAACATTCGTGTGCACGTGTCCTTATCCTGATTCCAAAACCCCGCAGAGACTAGACAAGAAAAGAAAACTTCAGGCCAATATCCATGATGAACATAGATGCAACAATCTTCAATAAAATACTGGCAAGCTGATTGCAACAGCACATCAAAAAACTTATCCACCATGATCAAGTAGGCTTCATCCCAGAGATGCAAGGCTTGTTCAACATATGCAAGTCTATAAATGTAATTCACCACATAAACAGAACCAAAGACAAAAACCACATGATTATCTCAATTGATGCAGAGAAGGCCTTTGACAAAATTCAACAGCCCTTTATGCTAAAAACCCTCAATAAGCTAGGCATTGACGGAACGTATCTCAAAATAATAAAAGCTATTTACGACAAACCCACAGTCAATGTCATACTGAATGGGTAAAAACTGGAAGCATTCCCCTTGAAATCTGGCACTAGACAAGGATGCCCTCTCTCACCACTCCTATTCAATATAGTACTAGAAGTTCTAGCCAGAGCAATCAAGCAAGAAAAAGAAATAAAAGTTATTCAAATAGGAAAGGAGGAAGTCAAATTGTCTCTATTTGCAGACAACATGATTGTATATCTAGAAGACCCCATCATCTCAGCCCAGGGTCTCCTGAAACTGATAAGCAACTTCAGCAAAGTCTCAGAAAACTTAAATTTCACTTAGCACCCTGTGAATTAAGTGCTTTCCTAGTGTGTATTTGAGTTATTTTAACCTCACCTCTTTGATTTTTATATTTTCTTATATCTCAAAGTTTCTCAGATCATTTTTCTTCTGCTTCAAGAATATTTTTTAAGGATTAACTGACTTAGAATAAAAAAAATTAAATTGTACAATATAATGAGTTTTGAGTTTTGAAACATATATATACTTGTGATGTAATCACGACAATCAAGTCAATAAACATATCCATAACCTTCTTTTATAATCCCTCTTTTCACTCTATCTCAAATCTATTCCCAGGAAACCACCGATGTACTTTCTGTCCAATGTTTGCATTTTCTGGAATTTCCATAAATGGAACCATATAGTATGTATTTTTGGCTTGTTTCTTTCACTTAGCATAATCATTTTTAGCTTCTTTGCTATGTATCTATTTTGTTTATATATTTATCTGTTGATACATATTTGGATTGTTTCCAATTTGGAGCTATTACATATAAAGCTGCTGTGAAAATTGGTATATGAGCCTTTTTGTAAGCATATGTATTTTTTCCTCTCAGGTAAATACCTAGGAGTGAAATGGTTAGGTGATATAGTGGCAAGGTGTTTAACTTCTTTCTAAAATGCCAAACTGTTTTATTTTTATTTTTTTACTTTTATTTTTACAGTGTTTTTTAAATTGCATTTTAGGTTTTGGGGTACATGTGAAGAACATACAAGATTGTTGCATAGGTACACACATGGCAGTGTGATTTGCTGCCTTCCTCCCCATCACCTATATCTGGCATTTCTCCCCATGCTATCTCTCCCCAACTCCCCACCCCCCACTGTTCCTCCCCTATTTTCCCCCACAGACCCCAGTGTGTGATGCTCCCCTCCCTGTGTCCATGTTCAACGCCCACCTATGAGTGAGAACATGCAGTGTTTGATTTTCTGTTCTTGTGTCAGTTTGCTGAGGATGATTGTTTCCAGGTTCATCTATACCCCTACAAAGGACACTAACTCATTGTTTTTGATGGCTACATAGTATTTCATAGTGTATCTGTGCCACATTTTCCTTGTTCAGTCTATCATCGATGGGCATTTGGGTTGGTTCCAGGTCTTTGCTATTGTAAACAGTGCTGTAGTGAGCATATGTGTGCATGTGTCTTTATAATAGAGTGATTTATAATCCTTTGGGTATATATCCAGTAATGGGATTGCTGGGTCAAATGCAATTTCTATTTCTAGGTCCTTGAGGAATCGCCACACTGTCTTCCACAATGGTTGAACTAATTTTC
Source organism: Sapajus apella (assembly GCF_009761245.1). Classification (NCBI taxonomy): domain Eukaryota; kingdom Metazoa; phylum Chordata; class Mammalia; order Primates; family Cebidae; genus Sapajus; species Sapajus apella. Next base: position 760,880 of record NW_022437011.1, on the reverse strand, counting down.
ACTCCCACCAATGGTGTAAACGTGTTCCTATTTCTCCACATCCTCTCGAGAATCTGTTGTCTCTGATTTTTTAATGATCACCATTCTAACTGGTATGAGATGGTATCTCAATGTAGTTTTGATTTGCATTTCTCTAATGACCAGTGATGATGAGCATTTTTTCATATTTGTTGGCCTCATATATGTCTTCTTTTGAAAAGTGTCTGTTCATGTCCTTTGCCCACTTTTGAATGGGTTTGTTTGTTTCTTGTAAATCTGTTTTAGTTCTTTTTAGATTCTGGATATCAGCCCTTTGCTGAATGAGTAGATTGCAGAAATTTTTTCCCATTCTGTTGGTTGCCAGTTTACTCTAATGATTGTTTCTTTTGCTGTACAGAAGCTGTGGAGTTTAATTAGATCCCATTTGTCTATTTTGGCTTTTGTTGCCAATGCTTTTGGTGTTTTAGTCATGAAGTCCTTGCCTATGCCTATGTCCTGAATGGTTTTGCCTAGGTTTTCTTCTAGGGTTTTTATGGTGTTAGGTCTTGTGTTTAAGTCTTTGATCCATCTGTAGTTAATTTTAGTGTAAGGTGTCAGGAAGGGGCCCAGTTTCTGCTTTCTGCAGACAGCTAGCTAGTTTTCACAACATCATTTATTAAACAGGGAATCCTTACCCCATTGCTTGTTTTTGTCAGGTTTGTCAAAGAACAGATGGTTGTAGATGTGTTGTGTTGCCTCCAAGGCCTCTGTTCTGTTCCATTGGCCTATATCTCTGTTTTGGTACCAGTACCATGCTGTTTTGATTACTGTAGCCTTGTAGTATAGTTTGAAGTCAGGTAGCATGATGCCTCTAGCTTTGTTCTTTTTGCTTAGGATTGTCTTGGCTATGTGGGCTGTCTTTTGATTCCATATGAAGTTTAAGGTGGTTTTTTTCCAGTTCTGTTAAGAAGGTCATTGATAGCTTGATGGGGATAGCACTGAATCTATAAATTACTTTGGGCAGTATGGCCATTTTCACGATATTGATTATTCCTAACCATGAGCATGGAATGTTTTTCCATTTGTTTGTGTCCTCTCTTATTTCGTTGAGCAGTGATTTGTAGTTCTTGAAGAGGTCCTTTACATCCTTCATTAATTATATTCCTAGGTGTTTTATTCTCTTTGTAGAAATTGTGAATGGGAGTTCACTTTTGGTTTGGGTCTGTTAGTCTGTTAATGGTGTATAGGAATGCTTGTGATTTCTGCACATTGATTTTGTATCCTGAGACTTTACTGAAGTTGCTTATCAGTTTCAGGAGATTTTGGGCTGAGACGATTGGGTCTTTCAGCACCATATCAAGTTTTATGATAGTGTCTTTGGCTTCAGTATCAGAGTAATGCTATACCGCATAGAATGAGTTAGGAAGTGTTCCCTCTTGTTCAACGTTTTGGAAAAGTTTGAGAAGGTTGGTGTTAGTTCTTTAAATGTTTGCCAGAATTTACCAATGAAGTGTGGTTTTTGGCACCACAAAGCAATCAAAATAGTAACATCAAAGATCACTGATCACAGATTATCATAACAATTACAATAATAATAAAAACTTTACAATATTGTGAGAATTACCAACACATGGCACAGAGACTTAAGTGAACACATGCTATTGGAAAAGCTGTGCTAATAGACTTCAATGCGGGGTTGCCTCAGACCTTCAATTTATAAAAATTGCAACTTTTGCCAAGCAAAATAAAGTGAGGCAAACTAAAAGGAGATATGCTTGTATTTCATCGCTTCAAAAGAGGGAAAAAAGGGAGAATGAAAAGTAAATGTTGGAACAAAAAAAATGGCAAGATGATGGACTTAAATGCAACTATATTAGTGTCTACATTATATGTAAAGTGATTAAAATCCTCCTTTTAAGACAAAGATTGTCCTATTTGATGATTAATACAAAATCTGTATTTTTTTATGAGATGGACTTTAAATGAAAGTGTATCAGTTAGCTACTGTGTCAAGAAAACTCAGTAACCTAAAATAATAATGTTTGTGATTAGCATCATCATTTATGTGGCCGAGTTGGCTATGAGACAGCAAGGTAGCATGTTGGTTGGCAGCTCCACTTCAGTCTGGCCTTGATGGAGGTTAGCATGGCCAGCTATAGGATGTATCTCTCATTCTCCACATGGAACCAGTGGGCTAGTGTGCACAGATTTTCATGGTGATGCTAAAAGTACAAAAATATGAGCACACAAATCTTATGGAGGCCTAGTCTCTGAAATTTGCAACACTTGCACTTCAGTCCCTTGGACAATGTAAGTAACATGGCTGATCCCAGAGTCAGAGCTGAAGGATATGACAAAGTTACATGGTAAAAGATCTGAAGCAGAAAATGTATAAAATAAGCCTATTAAATCTTACAAGAGAAAGCAAAACTATCAAAACCTATTCTTCAAAAGCCAGTTTGAAAAGGCTATCACTGACCAAAGGTGAGGCCATTTAAGCATCAAAATTAGTAACTGAATAGATTGAAGCTCACTGAATATTTAAATACATAAATTTATAAACTCACCAGAAAAAGAATTAGTTATCATTGGAAGACCCTAGGAAACCTATTCCTTATTCTAAAAACTGTGTTGTTGTTTTTTTTAAAGAACGATTTTTCTACTTTTTCTATTTGAGCAATATCTTGGAAAACTAATAAGTAAATAAAGAGAAACACCTCTTTATAGGAAGGGTGAATAATTAAATTAGAACACCATTATTTTTAGCTGGCAAGCCATATACAGAAGAATGAAACTGGACCCCAACCATTCATGAAATACAAAAATTAACTCAAGGTGGACTAAAGATTTAAAGATAACACTTCAAATTATAAGAGTCCCAGAAGAAAACCTAGGAAACACCATTCTGGACATTAGCCTTGGGAAAGAATTTATGACTAAATCCTCAAAAGAAATCACAGCAAAGACAAAAATTGACAAGTGGAACCTAATTAAACTAAATAGCTTTTGCACAGCAAAAGAAACTGTCAACAGAATAACAGACCACCAAAAGAAAAGGATAAAATATTCACAAACTATGTATCCAACAAAGGTCTAATATTCAGAGTCTAGCACCATAAAGAGAGCATAGCATATCTTCTGTTGGAGGGACTTAACGCCTGCAAAATAATCTTCCCCAGATCATCAAGCCTGAATCTGTTCAAGCCTAGAGAGCTGTGATTGTGTTGCTCTACTCCAGCCTGGGTGACAGTGCAAGACCCTGTCTCAAAAAAAACAAAACTTTTGGTATGATTGTCTCCTCTACACGTGCTTACTTTCTTGACAGCTCCAGAAGATAATTAGAAAACAGAATATTAGTAATATTTTGTGTTTTGTTGGCTGTATTTGGAAGCTATTGTAAGAAAAAGATAAACTCAGGAAAAATTAGTGGATTATAAGCAAAAATGAAAGAAAATTCAGTCCTGAAATCTGAGGCCTCATAGAGTTAAAAAAAAAAAATTCTATTTCTAGACTCCAAATGGTAGGAGAACAAATTAAATGGTTTTGAGTATATCAAAGATCTAATAAACATTTTCTAGTGAAATAAGCGACTCAGAAGAAAGATTACATTAAGAACTGAAACTTTCTTATTCAAGATTGATAACGTTAAAGTAGTTTTTTATTCACCTACCCTAGCTCTGTGATAGAGAAGCTCAATTTTAGGCAGCTGTAGCCAAGAAGACTGGGGCTCCCATACCTAACCTAGCTCCCACTTGTAGACCAGAGACTCTTGCCAAGGTAAGAGAGGCTAAGACTATTGGGACCCCAATTTCCCTCCTTCTCTGCTCTTGTCTATAGAGTAGATGGTTCATGCCAGGAGAGGCAAGTCAAAAAAGAGATCATTCTCCCAGCTCCCACTAATAAAAACAGAGGCTCCAGACTGGCAGCAGTACGTTGAAAAGACATCAGACCTTCATCTTCCTACAAAGATCTCACTTGTACGAAGGAGCATCCCCACTAAGAAGCTTCCCTGATCCCACTGGTAGGGCAGAGGTGTCACTTCAGGAAAATCGGGCTTTCCCCTTTGTCTTCAGCTTCTGTGCAACAGTGTAGATGTTATATCCAGGAAAAGAAGCAAGATGGAAGGACCAGAAGCTCCTCAGCTCAGCTGGGGGACTGACTGATACATAGCATGAAGGGATGCATGAATTAAGGCATTGTTGGAAATAGAGATCTTAGTGGCAAGAACTTAAGAGAATTCTAACAGTTTCTTAAAACAAGTAGCAACAAATGAAACAGCAAGTCACCCAGTTTAACAGAGTGAACAAGAGAAAGAGCTAAAAAGTGCTAAATGTTAAGATATTTTGACCCAATGGTGACTTCTAGGAAACCCAGCTTGGGGTAAAGGCAACACACTGTAATGGGGGAGAAATAGAGTTTACAAAGTTAGTACAGGCAATCCACGAAACAAACTAACAAAACAGAGCCACAGCAACAATCCCTAAAGGAGACGTGTCAGAATCCAGAGTTGTTACAATATATTATTTCAAAAACCATGAGAGATGCAAAAGAAAAAAATAATATAACCCTTGTATAGGAAAAACAGCAGCAAAATAATAATAATAATAATGCTTTTGAGGAGGTCCAGGTGTTGGACTTGTAAGGCAAAAATGCCTAAGAAGCTATTATAAATATGTTCAAAAAAACTAAAGAAAACCATGGTCAAAGAATAAAAGGAATGTATGATGACAATGACTCATTGGAGGATGTTAGTAGAATAAAAAGTGTTTAAAGATTCAAATAAAATTATGGAGTTGGAAAGTAGAATACCTGAAATGAAGATCCACTTTAGGTACTCAAAAGTAGATTTGAGCTGGCAGAAGAATCAGTAAGCTTCGAGCTAGATCATTAGATATTATATAGTCTTAGAACAGAAAGAAAAAAGAATGAAGAAAAACTCAGCAAACTTTTGGTTTCTAGTTTGACGTATAAAGAGCTTGGAAGTTGTCAATCCTACCATCACAACAAGAAAAAAGTCTGAAAAACTAGAAATTAACAATTCTTAGATCCTTCAAAGAATCACAGGACGAATCACTGTTCCAGAAACTAGAGAGACAGGTAGATGCTGAGAATCACAGGTTCACTGAGAGCAGAAGTCCACCATTGAAGTCAATATTTTTTAGCAACACTTAAACTGTAACTGATGAATCACTAGAGACTAGCAATAAAAGTGCCAGCATTCTAGTTGATGAAAATCTTGTGACCAGAGGCTTACATGAACCTAACCCTGTGTTCCTCTTGGAGAAGTTTTTCAGTATTTGCTAATTAGTGTTTGTGGTAGATTTATATAACATAAGCACTCTGAATAAGGGAATCACTTGTATATGAAATCTTGACGATCCATTTACATGCAGAAGCATCAACAAATGGTATTCTCCACAAATGGAATCAACCCCTAGAAGTTCCTGAGAAGTTCCTGTTGAGTAGGAAAAGACCTGGAGCCAAGGAGATAAAGTTGGAGATGACTGGTCCTCTCCCTTTGTTCTTTCACTGAAATTACTTGAGAAGCATCATGACACCTCCTTATACGCAGGGTATGGTGGGAAAAGTAATTGGCAGGGTTGAAAAGACTTAAGTGTATGAAGACTTAAGCATGCCACACATGGAGAAGGTGATGGCGTAAAGAATGATAATGGTGTCTGAGTAACATTCTGAAGAGGGAAGGAAGTCCGAAAGGTGGCATGTTGTGCCTGGATGAGACACATGAGGGAGAAAGATTTTCTATGGTGTTTCTGTCAGTTTAGCAGATAGAATGCACCTGTAAAGGGTGCAGGAAGCATGTGGTAGAGTGGGTGCATAAGCCTGGGTTTAGAGAGATTTTAGAAACAATTTGAAACTCAGGGTCTTAGCCTCTGTTCACCTCATAGAACAGTAAAATTCCTTGGATCAGGCAAACTCTAATGAAAAGCCCAGACCACCATCTCTTTCTCTTCCAGATGGCCAATTTTCCTTCTGGTGCTGGCGAATGATGAAGTTGTCTTCAGGAAGGCAGAATTTTGCTGGGTGCTTTCCTCTTCTGAGGAGTTATACTAACACACAGCATTTGCTCCCAGAAACAGTCACTATCTTGTATTCTAACATGGATCCCTTGTAAGGCCTTTCTAACCACTCCATCCATACTTACAGCTAGGAGCCAATGTGTAGGGGTTCAGTCAGAATAGTGAGAGAAATTGCAAAGTTATAGAAAATACTCATGAACCTTTTTGGAAGGCTGGGGGTTTGCATAGTTTAAGCAAAAGGTTTTGCTGAAGGCATCCTAACCCTCTTTACCTTGAGTTAATAACAGGAAAGCAAATAACAAAGGAATATAAAAAAGTTTATCTAAATAGTTTGTTTACTCATGTGGTCCTAAGACTAACCTTTAACCATCCATGGGTGCATGATTGCTCTCTACTTGGTGGGTCGAAATGTTAATTACCTTTTAGTGGTGTTTACTTATGACCCTTGTCATTTAATCTGTACTAAATAAATGCATACTTTGCTGGCTAATCGAAGTGACGCTGCAGATTGAGGCAGCAGAGCCCCTTAGACTGACAGACAAGAGATCTGTGTCAGTGTATGTTATTCAACCATTGTGCAAGCGTGGGTCTGCAGGTCAGACCCCAGCAGGTGGTGACCATGACATAATACCAATGGACTATCTATCTCACTTTATTTTTTAAAACTTACACAGGGCGCCTTTTCATGTTCTTTCTTCTTGTTGGAACTTGCCAGCCTTATGGAACACAAGGATGTGTTTGTGGTTATCTTTTCTTCACAAGATAGGCCACATCACAAGTAGGCAGTGTATACTTTTCTTAAAAAGGAGGTGTCACTTGCCTTGGGAATATCAGCCAGCCATATATGAAATCACAGACACAGTAGACCCCTAAGAAAAAGGCAAGGCTATCTGTAACTGCCTTAGCAACTAAGCCACTAGTGGATTAGAATCTTAAAATTACAGCACCATGGAAACATGGAAACACATAATCACAGAATTTTGAATTTGGGTAACACTAGAGAGCTCACATAATTAAATATCTTTACAGAAAATTCTCATTTACTCATTAGAAGTTTTTAACCCTGTAGTATAACCATGTATACACTATTCTCAAAGAAAGAGAATGGGAATAGCTTCTTCAGTTGCTTAATGAAAACATACAAGAAATCTGAAGCCCTAACGTACCAGAATCTATGGGACAAAAGGAAAATTATTTGATTATGAGATTCAGAAGCATTTACTGGATCAGAGTTTAGAGATGCTGAAAGTAGACAACCAAAGGGTTTGGTTTTGGAGGGAAGGCAAGGGTTAAAGACACAGCACAAGAGAGTAGCTTGACAGCAAACACAGGTATATTACAGACACCTGTGAAAGTGGGAGACCTGCTTAATGCCAGAGTATACCCCCACTTACAAGCAGGGGTACTTATAGGTATGAGTGAGAGAAGTCTGGACAGTATGACTTGCTGCCCGGTAGGATGTTGATAAGATGTGCCCATGATAAGGCGGTTTGTCCCTTTTACTGGTGAAATGTCATCATGGTGTTCCTTGGGCCTTTGCCCAGCAAGATATGATAGGGAAGTTTCTTTAGTTGGGCCTTTGCCTCGTAGGGTATAATAAGAATGTTTTATAATTGGGCCTTTGTCTTCCTTGTGGTCAGGTGGTTAGGTAGGATGTTTCTCCATGGCCCAAACCCCTGTGGAATATTTCACTTTGACCAAGTTCTGCAAAATAGCAGGGGGTTACAAATTGGTGCAGTTTGGAGTAACACAAAAGTAAATGGGATGGGGAATGGTAGGTCAAGAAAGCAGCTTCCTTTATTTATTCCTTCTCTTGAAATGTCTTCATTATGAAGACTTCCATTCTTCTGCCTTTGGAGTTAAAATACAAAATTTGAATTTTAACACAGACGTGTGAATGCTGGTATTTCTGAAATCAAATTCTTATAATCCCCAAGCTAATGACAGCTTGCCTGGGCAACCAAGTAACTTAAGTTCATAAGTAAACACTGACTCTGCTGAAACTGAATAACTCATTTTAACTTCTGAACATTTTAAGCATTTCTTATTCTGGATAAGAAAGAGAAATGCTGAAGCAGAATTTTTTTCATCTGCTTTAGGTGAATTTAGGAATTACTTACAAGGCATAAAATTAATTTTTGATCCTTTGCCTAATATGGATTTCTGAAGAAATTATAGATTCAGAGGAGGGCTGGGCCAGATTTTGGTTAAGGCAATGACATGGAAAGATTTTTCAAAGAAGAGGTAAAAAATGTAGTGAAGTTTTTCATAATCAGGAATTTGAGAGGGTATAATGGAAGCTGTTAGGTTAGACAAGGGTTAAAGAGAGATAGAAACAGTTGGTAAATCTAAAGCAAACACAAGATTTCTGTCTAGCACAAGACTTGCAGAGGTTGGGGACCAGCTTAATGTCAGAACCCACCGCCACTTACAGGCTGAGGTATGTACAGGTGTGGGTGAGAGGGGCCTGGGCAGTATGGCTTGCTGCCTGGCAGGATGTTGATAAGATGTTCCCATGATGAGGTGGTTTGATCTTTGTTCTGGCAGAATGTGATATGATGTTCCTTGGACTTCTTCCCAGAAGAATATGATAAGAAAGTCAGGTGGTTGGGCAGAATGTTTCTGATGGCCCAAACCCCCATGGAATGTTTCACTTTCACCAAGGTCTGCGAAATGGTGTGGGGCTTACAAAATGGTACAGTTTGGACTAGCATTCTGACCTTCTACTTTAGTATAAAAGGAAATGGAGCATTGTTGATTCTCTGGCTGCTTCCTGCTGAATAGGGGCACTGTAATCAGGGCTTGGGTTTTGTAGCAGTGGGTGTCTGACTTCAGAGCTGTTTTCCTGGAGGTGCTGATGCTGGACTTCATGGAGGAAAATGATAGTATCAATGTGTTTCTGATTGGCTGCCTGGACAAGGGAGTTCTGCCTTTGGGAGATAAAGCGGGATATAAGGTGAGTATACATGGGCCAATTGTTAGGAGGAAGATTAGGGACCATAAGAAAGGGCAACTGTATATCCCCAGGCCAAGTGCAGCAAAGATGCTTAGTCCTGCTACCAGGGGAATGAAGTGTATAGCCCACTTGGTGTGCATGGAGGAGCAGGAAATAGGGATTACTAAAGGAACCTGAATGGTTTTGTTAGGCAAAATGTTAATGTTTGGAGATTGAAACACCAGGGTGCATGTTCATGACCAACTTGCCGGTAGGCAAAGATGAGAGTCTGTTCCATACAAGAAAAAGACCACAGGTTGACAGACAATGCTGTAAGTGAAGGCAGTGAGCCATGAGAAGGTGGGGGTTGAATCCTCAACAAACGTTGTCCCAACTTTTTTGTTTTTCCAGGTTGAATAGCTGTTAACAAGGGTAATCACTGTTAGGGCCTGATAGGAAGGTTGGTGGTGAAGGTTGTTTGGTTTTGGAGAGAGAGATAGAAATGGGTTTTTGTTAACTAACAACCATTGCAGTTCTGATAGGGAAGAAGGATAAAGGTGGCAGTTGAGGGAACTGTGCACTTTCTTTAGGGAGTTTCCTTACGTTGGATACATGGAGAGCAGTGCTGGCAAAGAGGGAGGGTTGGCAAAGGATGTTTTACAGAATTCAGTCTGTAACATGTTTCTTTTACAGGCTATGAGGCGAAGGAGGGTGCCAGGTGGATTTGATGGATTGCAGGAAAAGGTGTTTAGCCAAGCAAGATTATAAACAGGTTTTGGGAATAGATTGGTTGAATAGGTGAGATGCAAGTTTACTTTGGATCAAGTTTCTATGGCTAGGTTAACAGGAAGGGCTGTGAACTGCTGGATTTGTGTGGACAAACAAATTTAACAATTGGAAGAAAGAGAGAAAATTGACTGATTTAAGAGGTAGTGTGTAGAAAAGAAAACTTCAGGCCAATATCCATGATGAACATAGATACAAAAATCTTCAATAAAATACTGGCAAACTGATTGTAACAACACATCAAAAAGCTTATCCACCATGATCAAGCAGGATTCATCCCGGGGATGCAAGGCTGGTTCAACATAAGCAAGTCTAGAAACATAATTCACCACATAAATAGAACCAAAGACAAAAACCCCATGATTATCTCAACTGATGCAGAGAAGGCCTTTGACAAAATTCAACAGCCTTTTATGCTAAAAACCCTCAATAAACTAGGTATTGATGGAACGTATCTCAAAATAATAAATGCTATTTATGACAAACCAACAGCTGATATCATACTGAATGGGCAAAAACTGGAAGCATTCCCTTTGAAATCTGGCACTAGACAAGGATGCCCTCTCTCACCACTCCTATTCAATATAGTGCTGAAGTTCTAGCCAGAGCAATCAGGCAAGAAAATGAAATAAAGTGTATTCAAATAGGAAAGGAGGAAGTCAAATTGTCTCTATTTGCAGATGATATGATTGTATATCTAGAAGACCCCATCGTCTCAGCCCCAAATCTCCTGAAACTGATAAGCAACTTCAGCAAAGTCTCAGGATACAAAATCAATGTGCAAAAATTACACCAATAACAGACTTAAAGAGAGCCAAATAAAGAACAAACTGCCATTCACAATTTCTACAAAGAGAATAAAATACCTAGGAATACAACTAACAAGGAACATAAAGGACCTCTTCAAGGAGAACTACAAGCCACTGCTCAACGAAGTAAGAGAGGACACAAACAGATGGAGAAACATTCCATGTTCATGGTTAGGAAGAATCAGTATTGTGAAAATGGTCATACTGTCCAAAGTAATTTACAGATTCAATGCTATCCCCATCAAGCTACCAACGACCTTCTTCACAGAACTGGAAAAAAAACACCTTAAACTTCATATGGAACCAAAAGAGAGCCCACATTAGCCAAGTCAATTCTAAGCAAAAAGAACAAAGAGGGAGGCATCACACTACCAGACTTCAAACTATACTACAAGGCTACAGTAATCAAAACAGCATGGTACTGGTACCAAAACAGAGATATAGACCAATGGAACAGAACAGGGGCCTCGGAGGCAACACAGCACATCTACAGCCATCCGATCTTTGACAAACCTGACAAAAACAAGCAATGGGGAAAAGATTCCCTGTTTAATAAATGGTGTTGGGAAAACTGGCTAGCTGTCTGCAGAAAGCAGAAACTGGACCCCTTCCTGATACCTTACACTAAAATTAACTTCAGATGGATTAAAGACTTACACATAAGACATAACACCATAAAAACCCTAGAAGAAAATCTAGGTAAAACCATTCAGGACATAGGCGTAGGCAAGGACTTCATGACCAAAACACCAAAAGCATTGGCAACAAAAGCCAAAATAGACAAATGGGATCTAATTAGACTCCAGAGCTTCTGTACAGCAAAAGAAACAATCATTAGAGTAAACTGGCAACCAACAGAATGGGAAAAAATTTTTGCAGTCTACCCATCTGACAAAGGGCTGACATCCAGAATTTACAAAAAACTAAAACAGATTTACAAGAAAAAAAGAAACAAGCCCATTCAAAAGTGGGCAAAGGATATGAACAGACACTTTACAAAAGAAGACACATATGAGGCCAACAAACATATGAAAAAATGCTCATCATCACTGGTCATCAGAGAAATGCAGATCAAAACTACATTGAGATAACCATCTCACGCCAGTTAGAATGGCGATCATTAAAAAATCTGGAGACAACAGATGCTGGAGAGGATGTGGAGAAATAGGAACACTTTTACATTGTTGGTGGGAGTGTAAATTAGTTCAACCATTGTGGAAGACAGTGTGGCGATTCCTCAAGGACCTAGAAATAGAAATTCCATTTGACCCAGCAATCCCATTACTGGGTATGTATCCAAAGGATTATAAATCATTCTTCTATAAGGACACATGCACACAAATGTTCATTGCAGCACAGTTTACAATAGCAATGACCTGGAACCAACCCAAATGCCCATCAATGATAGACTGGATAGGGAAAATGTGGCACATATACACCATGGAATATTATGCAGCCATCAAAAACGATGAGTTGGTGTCCTTTGTAGGGACATGGATGAACCTGGAAAGCATCATTCTCAGCAAGCTGACACAAGAACAGAAGATCAAACACTGCATGTTCTCACTCATAGGTGGGTGTTGAACAATGAGAACACACGGGCACAGGGAGGGGAGCACTACACACTGGGGTCTGTTGAGGGGAAATAGGGGACGGACAGCAGGGGGTGGGGAGTTGGGGAGAGATAGCATGGGGAGAAATGTCAGATATAGGTGATGGGGAGGAAGGCAGCAAATCACACTGCCATGTGTGTACCTATGCAACAATCTTGCATGTTCTTCACATGTACCCCAAAACCTAAAATGCAATTTAAAAAAAGAGGTAGTGTGTGAGGTTGACAAAGGAAGCACAACTGCCAGAAGTTGTGGGACTTAAGAGTATCCCACAGCAAAGAAGACAAAAGGGAAAAAGGAGACTTGAGTAAGAGTCAAATTTTGGAAGGTGCCCTACAGCCGTAGCTCCTGGGTTAATGTGAGGAGCTGAAGTGGACTATCCAGGGACATGGGGAAGGAATACCAGGAAAGATCTGAAACAAGTTACGAGATAACAGATTTGAAATTGGAGGCAGAGAGTATAATGGACCAGGGCCTTCTGGATTGGCAACTTCTGGAATTCTTGTTAAGCATAGTGAGGTTGGTCCTATGAGGGAGGAAGAATATTTTGGGGGTGAGAAAATTCCTAGATGTAAGTCTGGTGCTGTTTTCAGTTTGGAATGGTGGATTCAATGTGGGAAGGATGTTAGTTTTGTTGTCATAGGAGGAGTTAGGATAACTTGGTGAGGACCCGTGCACTTAGGTTGGAGAGGGGAGAAGGAATTGGGGATTTATACCCAGTTTTCTCGTTGTAGGGACAGGAAGGAGTGTCTGGAGGATAGACTGAAAGCATTTGTATACTGTCCTATTCGATGTTGAGATGTAATGCTGGCCAAGTATCCCGTATAGAAGCAGAGGCGGGCAGATACAGGGAGATTCTGGAGGATAAAGGGGCATTGGTACATGGGTTCAAATGGGCTTAAGCTGAGGGGCTTGTGAGGAATGGTTTGTAAATGCATGAGTGCCACTGGAAGAAGTGAAGTTCAGGTCATTTTAATCTCTAGGGAGTTTGAGTAATTGTTGTTTTAAAAAGATATTGGCCTATTTACTTTTACCTGAAGATTGGGGGCAGTAAGGAACATGAAAGGCCCATTTAATGTTTAGAGGCTCCACCAGCTGTTGGTTAACCTGTGAAACAAATGTTGGCCCATTGTCTAACTGGATGGAAGAGGAGATTCCACACCAGGGGATGATATGGGTGAGGAGAATAGAAGCGAAGGTTTGTGCCTTTTCGATGGTGGTAGGAAAACCTACATCCAGAGAATATATCTACTATTGTCAGAAGGTACCAGGTTCATTTTATGGGGAGCATGTGGGTGAAGTCGATCTGCCAGTCCTGCCCTGGCAGGTGTCCTTGGCCCTGGTATATGGGGAAAGGAGGTGGTTTGATAGCTCCTTGAGTCGATGATTGAGTGTGAATGGAACATGCCTTAGTAATACATCTATGCATGTACATTTTTAAGAGCTAGAGTAGGGGGCAGTAACTGGCATGGAAATGGTTGTGCACATGTGAAAGTTCCTGGAACTTGGGTAAGACAATTTTATTATTGAGGTAGAACCATCTCCTTCCCAAACAGCACCGGCCCGGGTGAGTGAGGTTTGTTCCTCCTGGGTATATACAGGTCGTATGCTGGGAAAGACGGGCAATAATGATGAAGTTTTAAGGGCCGCCTGCTGGGCTGCTGAGTTTGCTGAGAAGTTTTCCTTGGTTACAGCATCTTTTGGTGTCCATTTTAATGGATAATGGTGGTCTTTTGTGGTAGTTTAGCTGCTTCCAGCAGTTTGTGTATGTGTTTGCCATTTACTATGGGTTTTTTTTTTTTTTTTTTTTTTTGTAGTTAGAAAACCCCTTTCCTGCCAGATTAAGGCAAGAGAGTGTAAGATGTGGTATGCATAGTTGGAATCAGTGTAAATGTTAACCTTCTTTCCCTTTGCTATGGTGAGAGCCCTGGTGAGGACAACTAGCTCCGCCTGTTGAGAGGTAATATGGGGTGGGAGAGCACTGGATTCTAAGAGTTCATTTTCAGCAATAATGGCATAGCCAGCTGCTGAACATGGCTCCCTAAAAGAGCTAAAAAGAGCTTCCATTAATGAATCATGTGGGTGTTCCCTGCAAAGGGGCTTTTGAAATGTGTTGGAAGGGAAGGAGAGGGAGTTTAAGAGGTCCAGGCAGGAGTGAGAGAGCTTAGAGTCAGAGGTGTTTACAGGGAAGAGGGTGGCTGGGTTGAGAGCTTTACATTTCTAAAAGGTGAATAGAGGGTTACCTATGAATAAGGCATGTACCTGCTGTAAGCAAGATGGCAGGAGGGACAGAAGAGATCAATGGCTCATGAGGTCCTGTAGGTTATGGGAAGATGTAATAGTAATGTGTTGGTAGAGAATGAGTTTCCTTGCCTCTGAGACCAGCAATGTGGCTGCACCCAAGGATTTTAGGCCAGTGGCCAGTCTTGGATGACAGTCCACTTGTTTTGAGAGGTATGCAATGGCTTGTGGGGCATTGCCATTGTTTGGCAGAGTAGTCCAAGAGCAAGGTCTTGGTCAGAATGTACATACAGAGTAAAAGGCTTGGTGGAGTTGGGAAGTCCCAGTGCTGGGGCCATTAAAAAGGGCATTTTTCAGTTTTTTAGAGTGGGAGTTGATGGGGCAAACTGGGTTGAGGGGTTTTAGGATGCACCCATGTGAGGCCATGTAGAACAGCTTGGCCAGCAAGCCAAAGTTGGGAATCCACAGATAGAAATATCCCATGGAACCCAAGAAGGAGAGGAGATTTGTTTGTGTGGGGGGAAGAGGCATGTCCCAAATTAGCTCCTTTTGTTGGGCTGGGTTGGCACAAGAATTAGGGGTTAGAGCAAGCCCAAGGTAAGTGGCCTGCATTTGGGCTAACCTGAGCCTTTGTGGGTAAGACCCGATATCCTCAACTATGGAAGAAGCTTAAAAGCTGAGTGGTATGTTGGATGGACAGGATTCGTGAGAATCTATAAAGAAGGAAGTCATTGATATATTGGAGGAAGGTGCCAGGAGTAAGGGGAAGTTCAGCTACGTCCTTGGCGAGAGCCTGTCTGAATAGGGAGGGGCTATCTCAGAACCCCTGTGGGAGTATGTTCCATGTTAGTTGGGTGGACTTGTGAGTATCAAGATCTGACCAAGTGAAAGCAAAAAGACTTTGGGACGCCAGATCCAAGGGAATAGTGAAAAAGGCGTTCCTTACATCCAATACAGAGAAGTATGTGGTAGATAGGGGAACATGGGAGAGTAGAGTATATGAGTTGGGGACCACCAGATAGACTGGCACCACCACCTGGCTAACAACTTGGATATTCTGGACCAAGTGGTAAGACTCATCTGTTTCTTTGTCTCATAATTCTGGAGGCTGAGAAGTCCAAGAAGCATGACATCAGCATCCACTTGGCTTCTGGTGAGGGCCTTATGCTGCATCACAACATGAAGGAAGAGAAAACAAGTGTATACAAAAATGACACAAAACACTACAGGCAACCTCTCTGTAACAACCCACTCTGGGTGGAAATAATCCATTCCCATGAGAGCTAACCCTGTCTTTTGAGAAAGACAATCTAAACAACCTAATCATCCCCGAAAGGTACCACCTCCCCACACTGTTACACCAGGACAAACCACGTCCAAACCATAGCAGTGGGTAAGGTGAACAGGAATATGAGGCACTATGGGACTAATTCTGATGCCCTTGTGGATGTGGTCAAGCCCTTTGCTCTACAGCAGTTGCCCCTGAATATTTCAGATAGTGTCATGGCAATGATGAGATCCCCTGCTGCCTCTAGGTTTGTTCTTTTAAGGGCATTCTGAAAGAAAAAGAGAGAAAATTCTTTGGATGCTAAAAGAAATTTAGATCAAATGTGGACAGATGCTGTGATCACCAACAAATGAAGAAAACGACCAGAGACCAAGTCACAGAACCTTTCTTCCTTGTCCCTCAAATCTCCGAAATTAGTGACAAGA
>NW_022437011.1:743114-744687 GCF_009761245.1 Sapajus apella | reverse complement strand
TGTTGACCAGGATGGTCTCGATCTCTTGACCTCATGATCCACCCGCCTCGGCCTCCCAAAGTGCTGGGATTATAGGCGTGAGCCACCGCGCCCGGCCCACATGACAAGTATTCTTGTTTTATTCAGACGTCATGGAATCCAATTCAACAGCAGTCTCTTGAACCCAATTAAGAGACCTTTGTCTTAGATAATTTTTGAATTTGGTTACTTGTCATTGACAGGACCTGAATATTTACCAGACTTTGTGGCAAATATAAAATACCATGTGGATATCATGGTATTTACCAATGAGAGGAATGTGGGAATTTGAAGTAATTGAATATCTAGGTATCTAGAATTTTGTGAGATCAAACAAATAGCTCTTTTCTTTTTTTTTTTGAGACAGAGCCTGGCTCTGTCGCCCAGGCTGGTGTGCAGTACCATGATCTTGGCTCACTACAACCTCCACTTCCCAGATTCAAACGATTCTCCTGCCTCAGCTTCCCGAGTAGCTGGGACTACAGGCACCTGCCACCACGGGTAGTATTTTTAGTAGAGACAGGGTTTCACCATATTGGCCAGGCTGATCTCGAACTCCTGACCTGTGATCCACCCGCCTTGGCCTCGGAAAGCGCTGTGATAACAGACGTGAGCCACAGCACCCAGCACAAATTAGCTCTTAGCCTCATAGGCTTACACAGTACATGAAAAGTAGGTATCCCTCTGTCTGCTCTGTCCAGCCTCCAGAAACTTCATCTTGAACTGCTGTTGATAGAATTTAAATTAGTTCTCTATAAAAGTTGTACTCACATATCATCCTGGCTTTTAAATTGGGCTGGCTTTCTTAAGAGTTGCCTTTTCATGTGCATAATTTTGAATATCCCAAATAATAAAAATGACTTGATATTTTCAGGTCAATATATGAGCTTTCTGCTGATGTTAAAGGTCATCTTGTACTTGTAGTGCCAAACAAGGATCAGCACATCCTTTGTGTATTACTCAATTAATGGTTTGTTTTAGAAAAGTTAACGCCCTCTGATCATTTTTCCAGGAAGTAGTTCATTATAACCAACTTGTATGCTTTCATCAAGGTCCATCTTACATGTATTCATCAACCTCAAAAGAAAATAGACAAGTATACTCAAATGTGAGGAGAGTTTAATGGAAAGGCTACTTACAAAGATGTAAGCAGAATTAAGGAAAAGAAGTCCCTTGGGACTAGCAAGAGTAGGAAGCAATTACCATATTAGGCTTGTTGAGAAGAGCAACTCCAGGTAGGAACTCTGGCCTTTGATAGAGAAATAGTCACTGCCAATCTAGTCCTGACAGAGACAGAGCAGGAAGGAAAAATAGCCCAACCTCCCACTCTTAATGCTCACCACTATCCTACTTTGGCTTGTATTGGCTTAATCTAACCAGAAGCAAAGGGCAAGGGAGTCTGAATGACTCCATTCACAGAGATCAGCCTTTCAGATATAGTGGATGATGAAGGCTAAAAAGTGGATTTGAATGGGCTAATGAGGATTGTTCAGCATAGCCTGCCCCTTTTGCCCTTCATTATCCATCTTTTTTTTTTTTTTTTTTTTTTTTTTTT
>NW_022437011.1:724979-743014 GCF_009761245.1 Sapajus apella | reverse complement strand
TTGAAGGTCATTGTTCATCTTTTTTTTTTTTTTTTTTTTTTTTTTTTGAGATGGAGTCTCGCTCTTGTTGCTCAGGCTGGAGTGCAATGGTGTGATCTCTGCTCACTGCAACCTCCGTCTCCCAGGCTCAAGTGATTCTCCTGCCTCAGCCTCCCAAGTAGCTGAGATTACAGGTGCCCACCACCACACCCAGCTAATTTTTTGTATTTTTAGTAGAGGCGGGGTTTCACCATGTTAGTCAGGCTGGTCTCGAACTCCTGACCTCAGGTAATCCACCCATTAGCCTCCCAAAGTGCTGGGATTACAGGTGTGAGCCACCACACCCGGCCCTTTTTTTTTGAGATGGAATTTCACTCTTGTTGCCCAGGCTGGAGTGCAATGGCATGATCTCTGCTTACTGCAACCTCCACCACCTGGGTTCAAGCAATTCTCCTGCCTCAGTCTCCCAAACAGCTGGGAGTATAGGCATGCAGCACTGTGCCCAGATAATTTTTGTACTTTTAGTAGAGGCAGGGTTTCACCATGTTGGCCAGGCTGGTCTTAAACTCCTGACGTCAGATGATCCACCCACCTCAGCCTCCCAAAGTGCTGGAATTACAGGCATGAGCCACCGCACCTGGCCCCGTCTTGTTTTTTATTCAGATACAATATGCCATGAACACAGAGGATAGTCAAAGTGTCATCAACTACCATATCATCCCAACTACCATTCTGTAAGAAATGGGTAAAGATGAAAGAAACGTGTAACATAAACTATAGTGATATAGGAGACAGAAAGAAATTATTTAGACAGATAGTGAAGGCAAAAGAGTCCCCAGCAAAACTTTCCTTCCAACAAAAAGCAGCTCAAGAAATTCTTTATAACCACAAACAGCTCAAAGAAATAACTTCTCTTCTAACAAAGAGCAGCCTGGAAGATTGGGCTGTAAACATAGATAAGTAACTGGCACAGAGGGAGAGATTTCTGGGTAATCAGCAAATTACACTTACATACAGGGGTCCCAGTAAAAACAGTGGGCCTTAATGAACACCTCTTTCCTTTTATGGGCACACTAAGATAAGGAAGCTGGAGGCTTGCATGGGGAGGGTAGAGGGGAGCCTGCAGCAGCAAGGGGACACCTGGGACCAGGCATGTCCACCAAGGGAACTCCCCCTCCCCTTTTTAGCATGTGCATTGTAGGAAAGAGATAAGCAACGTGGAGTAGCTCCACATTCTTGGCCGCGTTTTATTATGCAGGTGGCCAAGAACCCACCTTCAGGCCGGGCGCGGTGGCTCAGGCCTGTAATCCCAGCACTTTGGGAGGCCAAGGCGGGTGGATCACGAGCTCAAGAGATCGAGACCATCCTGGTCAACATGGTGAAACCCCGTCTCTACTAAAAAAATACAAAAAATTAGCTGGGCATGGTGGCGCATGCCTGTAATCCCAGCTACTAAGGAGGCTGAGACAGGAGAATTGCCTGAACCCAGGAGGTGGAGGTTGCGGTGAGCCGAGATCGCGCCATTGCACTCCAGCCTGGGTAACAAGAGCGAAACTCCGTCTCAAAAAAAAAAAAAGAACCCACCTTCATAATAAAAGAGGAGTGGGGTACCAGAGGTTCTACTCTATGCAGGTGGCACACCTGGTCCAAAACAGTTTTTCATGTCCTATGTAGATAAGATACCCCCTCCCCACTAGCTCAGTTATAAAAACAGTACAACAACCCATTCAGGACCCCTCTCTGCAGCAGAGAACTGTTCTTTTGCTTTCACCTATTAAATTTCTGCTCTAGCCTCACCCTTTGTATGTCTGCATTCTTGAATCCACGGCCACGAGACAAATAACCTTGAGTGTCACCCCAGAGAATGAGGCTGCTTCCATAGCTGCTTCAGTCTTGTTTTTATTATCATGATTTTCTTCTTCTACTATCCATTTCATTTTTCTCTTATTTTTACAAATGTTATTGTGTTGCTGATAGAAATTGAAAAATAAAAAGAACTGTAGTTAGTCAGGTACCATGTGCTGAGCTGATTTGCTCTAATCGAGATTTCACTTCTATAATTACAGCTGTGACTTGTATCTGAGTGATGAAGTTTGCACTAATCCACAGTAGTTAAGCAGTTTTTTTAAAAAAGTAATAAATCAAACCAAGGTAGAATATCCATACACTGGAATATAATTCAGCCATAAGAAGAAGTAAGATAGGAATGCCTACTAATGCACACTGCAACATAGAATGAATCTTGAAAACATTATGCTAAATGAAAGAAGCCAGTCACAAGGAGTACATGTTGTGAGATTCCATTTGTATAAAATGTCTAGATTAGGAAGCTCTAGGGACAGAAAGTAGATTGGTGGCTGCCTAAGGCTAGGAGCATCATGGGGATATAGAGAGTAACTGCTAATAGGTATGGAGTATTTTGGGGGGTGATAAAAATGTTCTAAAATTGATTATGGTAACAGTTGTGAGGAAGGAGACCCAGGCATCTAGGATCACCTCCCCCTTGACTTCCACACTGCATTTCAATAGAAGAAAAGGCTGGCTGACTGGCACCTCCTAGATCACCTTCCTGTAAATAGCAGTCATGGTGGGGGGAATCTCTCAGGAAGACATTGTTTTTACTTAAACAAGATCAAACCCTCACCCCACTCCTCCATGACCAAGACCCTTTCATATGTGATTTCTAAAGCTGTAACCCAAGACTCTTTCACTTGTAATTTCTAAGGCTGTAAACCTAAGATTCTTTCATGTGTAGTATCTAGAGTGTAAGCCTATATAAAGGCAGAGCTTCTCTTTGTTAGGCAAGCTTGGCAGTTGGACAAATTGTTGCCTCGTTCCCCGGCTGTACTAAAACCTCTTCCTTCCTAGTTCGGTGTTGGAGAGGTCTGTTTCTTGCTGCCGCTCCTGCTTCAGTTGCACCACAATATACTAACTATACCAAAACCATTAAAGTGTACACTTAAATGGGTGATTTGCACATATGTGAATTACATCTCCATGATGATGCTATGCAAAAAAAGAAGCCAAGATCTGAATGCTTGATGTGCTCGTTGCTACTGAGGTTTCATGGCTTCTAGGCGCTCTCAGCCAATTGAGCCAAGAAATATATGTGTTTATGCTAGTCCACGTATATACACAGAACTATAAATATTTCTATATGTATCCATCTGTATCTACATTAAGCTAAATTTATTTTGTTTCTTTCTTTTGAAACAGGATCTTGCTGTTTCCCAGGCTGAAATGCAGTTGTGCAATCATGGCTCACTGCAACCTCAACCTACTAGGATTAAGTGATCCTCCCACCTCAGCCTCCCATGTAGGCAAGACTACAGGCACACACTACCACAGCACTGTCCATTTGGCTTTAGTCATACTGTCTCCACTCATTTCCCAAATTAATTAGGTCGACACCTTTCTCCCCCATCCCCTTCATGAGATTATTTTATACATGTGTAATACAGTTAAATTCTTTTATCAAAGTTGGAATTCCATCCTGTGATCCCCCTACCAACTAAATTATTATTTAATTTGCGTACATTAAAGTTCATGGTTTCTGCTGTAAAGTTCTATAGATTTCGACAATTCCATAGTGTGTTGAGCATCATCATTGTAGTATCATACAGAATAGTTTCACCACTTTAAAAATCCCTGTGCTTCACCTATTCAACCTCTCCCCTCCCCAAATCCCTGAAAATCACTAATCTTTTTTCTGTGTATATGATTTTGCCCTTTCCATAATGTCATATGAATGGAATAATACACTAATGGATGTACCAGCTTTTTAATAGACTATATTTTTTGAGAGCAATTTTTGGTGCACAGAAAAGCAGAAAGTGCAGAGAGCTCCTCCATATACACACAGCCTCTCCCACTGTTAAAATCAGGTACCAGGGTGATGCATTTGTTATAATCAGTGGACCTACATTGACACATCATTATCACTCTGTCCAGTGTTTACATTAGGGTTCAATCTCGGTGCAGTACATTCTATGAATTTTGGCAAATGTGTAATGACATGTATCCAGCTTTATAGTATCATATAGAATGGTTTCACTGCCCTAGAAATCCTTTGTGCTCTGCCTGTGCTGTGCCTCCTGGACCCTTTAGAACACAAAAGAAGGCGCAAGAGGAGGGTCCCATTCCCCATGAAATAGGGGAGTAACTTCAGAGTTCTATGTGACAGACCTGCATAAGCAGCAGTTACCCTATACTCCAGAGTTTATGACAGTGTCCTTTTCTCTGTTCTTTCTGTCCAGAACACTAAGACATCAAGATAATAACTGGAAACTATGGAAATCTTGTAAATGTGTATATTGTTTGCAGTAAAAGCACCAAGAACCTACCCTTAAACTTACCCCATATATTCATGGCTGTCGGGGTTACTACTTGCAGGGGTCTGTTTTGTAGATTTTGACTTAGTGATGGATGAATAAAGTACACTGACACACAGATAATATGTTTTGCTAGTTTGATTGAGTGTCTGTGGTTACTTACAGACTTTTTGGAGAGAGCTGTAAACAGTGGCGACTGCTGGCTTTGACATGCTGGCTTTGCTGGCTTTTATTCAGCACACATTAAATGATGAAAACTTTGAGTCAACGCACTTCTGGAGAAAGACTAAAGGACAGGTTCTGATGCTTAAAGCAAATACTATTAGTGGGTAATATTTTTGGTTGATTTCCTCTCAAGAGAGCTATCAGGAATGATTAAAGTTTAATTTTAGAACTATATGAGTAAACAAGTTAGGTAAACTTTTTACAATCTTTTGTTTTCACTTTATTTAACTAAGGGGACAAGGCTGCTTTCAGCTATAAAGTATAGAAAAAAACTTTAGGCTTTCTAAAAGGCTTTGAGACTATATTCTATAACTTTCTATAATATTTTTCTTATAATATTTTTGCTACTACTTTAACTGAATTCCTACACATGGCTCTATCAATGGCTGATCTCCCAGAACCACTGATTGTAATTGTCATTTATGACATTGGTTTGCTCCCTGGTACTAATGGAGATCAGTTTTTGCCATTCAAGTTTTAAAAGCTCCCTGGCTGCCTGGGGTGGTAGTATAGCTCAGTAGTTAAAAGAGCACACATCCAGCCAGGTGTGGTGGCTCACACCTGTAATCCCAGCACTTTAGGAAGCTGAGGCAGGTGGATCGCCTGAGGTCAGGAGTGCAAGACCATACTGACCAACATGGAGAAAGTCCATCTCTACTAAAAATACAAAAAAATAGCTAGGCTTGGTGGTGCATGCCTATAATCCCAGGTATTCAGCAGGCTGAGGCAGGAGAATCACTTGAACCCAGAAGATAGAGGTTGCAGTGAGCCAAGATTGCACCATTGCACTCCGGCCTGGGCAATAAGAGTGAAACTCAGTCTCAAAAAAAAAAAAAAAAAAAAGCCCCTAAGTAGACAAGGCAGCTTGGGGGCTCAGAGCACTGAATAAAATGAAAACACACACACACACACACACATCCTAAGCACAAGCCAACTTCCTCTTTAAAGACCTGGGTGGGAATCAGAGCACTGTAACACTCTGTGTGGCCTTGAGAAAGTTACAGAGCTTTCTAAGTCTTGGTGATCCCATCACTCAAAGGGGAAGAACAAAGTGCATCACACAGAGCTTTTATCAGACTAAAGGAAGAGAGACCACATGAAAAACTGTCACCACAGAGATGCATAATAAGCTTCATAAATTGTAAGAGCTATTTTTAAAATTATTATTTAGGATTTAGCTATTTCAAAAACAAATAGAAAATATGTTTTATTTGCAAATTTATATCTCTTCAAGGTTTATATACCAAATGTTTACATACACACAATATGCCAGGCACAGGGGCAGGCATTATGGTTGCAAAAGTGTTCAAGACTGGGGATCTCACCTTTCAAAGTTCAGTATAAATTGGTAACACTGTTAAAAAGCAATCTTGCCCAAGGTATCAGCACTGTTAAAAACATTCACACTCTTTAACATAGTAAATTTACTTTTTTTTTTTTTTTTTGAGACAGAATCTTGCTCTGTCACCCAGGCTGCAGTGCAGGGGCATGATCTCAGCTCACTGCAACCTTTGCCTCCCAGGTTGAAGCAATTCCCCTGCCTCGGCCTCCTGAGTAGCTGTGATTACAAGCATGCACCACCATGCCCAGCTAATTTGTGTGTTTTTAGTAGAGATGGAGTTTTGCCATGTTGGTCAGGCTGGTCATGAACTCCTGACTTTAAGTGATCTACAGTGCTGGGACTACAAGCATGAGCCACCATGCTTGGCTGTAAATTTCCTTTAAATAATAGAAACATATATAAAAGTACAAATTTTAAAATGTAATTTATAGCAGAGTAAATTTGGAACAATACAATGTTAAACTTAAAAAGCCAATTAAATATTTGCAACTCTACTCTGCCCTTTGATTTAGTTGTAAAAATGGTGTTTTTCAGAAATATACAATGACATTCAATGTCTATGTAACTTTAAGTAACTGAAGCAGAAAATAAAACCATCCTGTAACTGTTAATATTAGGTGTCAATTTGATTGTGATATGGACAGGAGGCAGGAAATATGGGTAGAAGAGGGTGGTTCCCCAGCAAGGCACCACCCTCAAACCTGAAAACTGTGGAGACCCACTCTCCATTTTCTCATTTTCCCTAAATGAGAAAAATATTCCTGTTTTTCCACCCAAATGTTACTTTTTTGGCCTGCCCCGCCCACTGTCCTGTGCCTATACAAACCCCAGACCTCAACTGGCAGAGACAACTGGCTGAACATTGAGAGGAGAAGAAGCAACTGAGCACTGGAGGCTATGGATAGATGCAGCTTAACTTCAGATGGCATGACTTCAGAGAGGCCCAGCCAGAGATGGGGGGACTTTAAGGGAAAGATTACCATCCTCTTTCCAGCTCCCCCTCTGCTGAGAGCCACTTCCACTGTTTAATAAAATCCTCTGCATTCATCACCTTTCGAACCATTTGTGTGACCTGATTCTTCCTGGATGCTGAACAAGAACCTGGGTACCAAAAGGGTGGGGTGTAAAAGGCTGTCACCCTGACTCTCCACTGAACTGGTTAACACTTAGCCATCCACAGACAGCAACTGCTAAAAAAACATCGGTTGTAACACACCCCTAGATGCTGCAGTGAAACTGGAAAAAGCACTTACCCTGGTGCCAGCACTTGCTCACCTCATGCTCCCCCTCCTGCAACAGGTTTGAGCACAGTGGCAGGCAGCTGAGTAAGCGACCTACACTCCTGTCGTAAGTTCCATGAAGGGGTCAAGGGAATCCTTCCATCTCAGTTGGATTAAAGGTATAAAAAGGAAAATAAATCTTGGGGCCCAGAATCACTAAGCTAAAGGGAAAAGTCAAGCTGGGAACTGGTTAGGGAAAACCTGTCTCCCATTCTATTCAAAGAGACCCCTTTGCTCATGGAGATAAATGCATACTGATTGCCTCCTTTGGAGAGGCTAATCAGAAATTGAAAAGAATGCAACCATTTGTTTCCTATCTACCTATAATCTGGAAGCCCCCTCCCTGCTTCAAGCAGTCCTGCCTTCACCTTGAGTTGCACCACCTTTCTGGACTGAACCAATGTACATCTTACACGTATTGATTGATGTCTCATGTTTCCCTAAAATCTATAAAACCAAGCTGTCCTCTGACCACCTTGGGCACATGTCATCAGGATCTTCCGAGGCTGTGTCATGGGTGCGGGAGCATCAACGTCTTGGACAAGCCCCTCATTCTGAATTTCACCTTACTAAAAAACTGCCTAAATCCAAAGGGCATCAGCCTGATGGCTAAGGTCAGCACGACCATAAACTACAAATAACATCTCCAACCAGAAACATTCCAAACTTCTCTTCTACGAGAGACATGCTAGCCCTGAGATGACCCTTCTCTGGCTGGGAAGATACCAGCCCTGAGATAATCCCCCTCTGGCCAGAAAGATGTCTGCCCCAAGATAACCTCCCCTCCACCCGGAGGCATTCCAACGCTGCCATAAAACTTCTCCCTCACACAGAAACATTCTCAGCTTGTGACAAGCCCCTTCACTCTAAAACCAATACGTACTCTTAGTCTGTAAGAGGAAGTGCTCCTGACTGAAATTGGCCAGAAGCCTCCTCAGGTTTTTTCTGAAATAAACCTGTCTTTAACTGCTGAGCCGCATTACATTTTTCTTTCCTCTTTTTAACTCTTACAATGAGCACATGTTCTCAACCTTGGCAAAATAAAGTTACTAAGTTAACTGAGTCCTGTCTCAGATTTTTGGGGTTCACAAAGGATGCCTACATAGCTGGTCAAGTATTGTTTCTGGGTGTGTGTGTGAGTGTGTTGCCAGAGGAAATTGATATTTGAGTCAGTGGACAGGGGGAGGAAGACCCACTCTCCATGTGGGTAGGCACCATCCAATTGGCTGCCGGTGCAGCTAGGACGAAGTAGGCAGAAGAGGCAGATAAACTGGCTTGCTGAGTTTTCTGGTTTTCCTCTTTCTCCTGTGCTGGTTTCTTCCTTCCATTCCTTCTGTCTTGGACATCAGACTTCAGGTTCTTCTACCTTTGGACTCTTGGACTGACACCAGTGATTTGCTGGGGGCTCTCGGGCCTTCTGCCACAGACTGCAGGCTGCACTGTCTGGCTTCCCTGCTTTTCAGGCTTTTGGACTCAGACTGAGCCACTACTTGCTTCTTTCTTCCCCAGCCTGCAGACGGCCTGTTATGGGACTTCTGTCTTGTGATCATGTGAGCCAATTCTCCTTAATAAACTCCTTTGCATATATCCTATTAGTTCTGTCCCTCTGGAGAACTCTGACTGTAACATATACATTCCATCATTGTAATCTCATTTTCTACCTGGCTGCGTTAAACATAGGGGAAAAAATGCATTTCAAAAGTGGAATTCTATCAAAATACATCCCAAGTGATTTGTTTTGAAAATTTAGCAAAATCTCCAATCTGTGATTTTTACTGAAGTGGTCAATAAGAACATATTTTGTTAGCATTTTTTTAGTTTTCTACAGTTTTACTTTTATTTCTAATTATTTTCATACAATTATTCCTGTTTTCCCTTAACCTGAAAACAGTACGTGTCTAATAATGTGATCTACCAAATGGTGACTTACTTAAACACAAATTAAAAAACACAAATTTGTAAACACTATCTGAAAACTAGTGGGGCAAAGATGAATTTCAAGAAGTAGAACTTCTGGGTCAGAGAGTATGTATATTTATATTTTTCAAAAGATGAGTCATAATTTATATGTTTACAAAAATAATGAAAACTTAGTCTTAAAATGTTTAACACTACAGAATGCTGTTATCAAAAAGCCAGAATTCCTTAGAGCATTAATACACTCAGAGAGGCCTGGGATCATTGAGGTAGGATAGGGCCTAGGCCTTTGTATTTTTACCATGACCCCTAGTGTTACTGGTACCAACAAACATTTCAGAGCCACTCCTATAAAATATAGTTGCCCCGAATCTACTCCCCCAAAATGACATCTGTGAATAATTAGGTAAATTGATCTCCAGACTTTTGAAATACTCATGTATTTAGAACTTTTTTGTAAATAAAAATAACACAATCAACCAATCAACTTATCCCCCTCCTTACCGTAATCCATCCCAAGATGGAGCCCAACCCAGCTCTCTGTTTCCCTTCACTATCCAGCTCTCCACATTGGTTTTTTTTTTGACGCCAAAAATTCAGGCTTGCTTGTGGAGGTAATTGTGATGATGGCATACCTGGTAGTCAGGATCTCTAAGTTACTTACTAATACAGTAGCTTTCTCAGTGGTACATGGCTTGATTGCTCTGTAAGTGAAAAATCATACATTTGACGTCAATTACTCACTGCCAATACAAAAAATAAAATAAATAAAATAAAAAACCTCCTTCTCAGGAATTAGACTATGTGTTTGCCATCGGGATGGAACACTGGAATTACCTACAGAATCTCTTGGCAAAAGCCTTATTAAGGAAAAAAAAGAGGGCCCTTTTGTTAACATAATTCTATAACATTCTTAATTAATGACTTATAAAAGTATTATTAGTTTTACTAACAAAATAATCAGTAAACAGAGAGCCATTAATTCCTATTGGAGTAAAAACATTAGACAATCTTGGCATTAGAGGGGTCATGCAGATCACTTAAAGGAAATTTTCTAAGGCAACTCAGCCTACAGAGAAAAAAAGGAGGAAAATTCTCAGGAGATCTCCAGTTATCAAGAACCTAAGTGTTCCTAATCTTTTCTTCTAGTGAAGAACATAGTCATGTGACTCAATCTGCCTAAGAGGATCCGTAAGACACAAATTAAAAGTCTTAACCTTTAAGGCAAGTGGATTAGTGCCTCCTTCATTTTTCAACTCCACCCCAGGTTAGTTTGAGATTTAACCCATCTGAGAAAAGCCCTGATTCCAAACCTCAGAAGCCTATAATAGGATTGGAGCAGGAGACATAACTTCCCAAGCCCCAACCCAAGCAGACTTGAGTCTCAGGCTCACCCCTCTAACATGGCATGGAAGACTCTGCTCTAAGTCCAGAGCCTCAGGTATGGTTCACCTGACTCTGTGGAGGCCCAGGAGAACACCCCCTGGGAATTTAAAGTGGATTCCTCTCAAACTTCAGGCACCATCATAATGGCATAGTTCCTTCTAACTCTAACTCATCCTTTCTCATGGTGTTAACTGGTGGAGGGTGTCCAGGTTCTTGGCATTTTATTTTTTATTTTAGGATTTTTTTGCACTCAATTCTTTTTTTTTTGAGACAAAGTTTCACTTTTGTTGCCCAGGGTGAAAGTATACTCCACAGGGTGGGAGCAGGCCTGAGCAGCTGCTCAAGGCCTGAGCAGACCCAAGAAGATCCGTATCTTCTTGGGTCCAAACGCCCCCTAGAGATTTCGCATTGGCTAACTGGTATTCATTCCAGTTGAAGAGGGATCATTTGACATTCTAGAGATGGCTGCACACAAAAATTTACATTTCCATGCCTTCTTATAACCTTTTAGTAAAACACACACACACACACACACACACACACACACACACACACGTTTTTTCCTAACACACCTTGCATGTAAAAATGTTTTTAGTATTATTAGATGTTATAATGATGACTCCTAGCAATCTTAGTTTTAATGTAAAACCTGATAAGTTATCTTAATTATGTACTAGGTGCTGATAAGGTCTTACTATTCCAGCATAGCTAGGGGCGTCGCCAACTCCACATGTCCCCAGGCCTTACCTAGCTGTAAAGCAGGCAAGTCAAACAGTTTTCAAAAGCCAAAGAAGCAGTTTATGACATGAAAGCATTTAGCAAACCTAATATTTGAACATAATTTAGACCACATGTTTACATTTTTAAAACATTTGTGAAAACTTTACAGAGGAGATAAACAGTGACTTTTACATCTCATTTAACTAGTCTGCACAGAGAGAAAGAGACCAGAGTCTGACTGGTAGGAAATTCTTACCCTTTTTCCAGCATGCCATGTTTCTGGGTTCTCTCCCCATGAGAAGCCCTAGTGAACCTGCTTGACTGTATCCAAACACACTACCATGAATTAAGAATATTTATAAATAGTTTACAAATTTTGGAGAAATTAGGCAGAGAGAGAAATACCACTGAAATTCTGTTTACAAATGTGTACTCAACATACTTAAAGTATCAGGAAGCCTAAATTCCAAAACGTTAGGTTAAAAAGTTGGTGTGTTCCATTAATTCCTGCAGGTTTGACAAAGGTAGCCTAGGAATTCCAGATAAATTGAACAAAAGACGACTTGCTAAAATGCATAGGAAACAAAATATCCACAAAACCAAATAAAAGCCTCCTACAAGAAACTTAAAAAAAATGACGGTTTTATATATATGCATACAAAAACAAAGCCCGAGCAGAATAAACAGCAAATGAACAAAAAGTAGAAGCAAAAACAAATAACCTTAATTTTTTCTTACCTAATTTACCCTGGAGGCTAAAGTGTTGCCTAGGGCCCCAAAAAACCCACATAATAAATATTTTATTCCTGATACACAATTCAATATCCTCAAGTTCACCAATAGTATCATACATCCTGTGCAATCAAGAAGTTCACTTTAGGCACATGACCAGTAAGCACTCCAGTGCCAGCACTCCACATAAAACAATAAACATACTGTAAAGCAACGCAAGCATGTATGTAAAATTTGGCTCCATACTAAATCCGGCTCAAGCTTAACTATATAAAAGGAAAAATTGCTAAATTGCCAATGCATTTCTTACAATACTTCTTATTTTACTTTAATCAAGACTAAGAGCTTTAACTGTGAAAATGTTAATTAGCCAAATGTCTCCAGTTCTTTCTCAGGTTTAAAAGAGTATTTTATTATCTAAACTTTTTCCACATCTTTTCCCCCAATCACTGGTTTCTTATTACATTGTTTCATAAATAATTTTTTTCAAATCTATAATTTGAACTAACTTTTAGGTAACTTCTTAATTAGACAAAATTATTCCTTTTCTAATAACACAAACTTATTGGCACGTTTTGTATACAGAATTCTGCGTTAACTAGAATTCTTATCCTTAGTAAACTAAAACTGTAGTGAAACCCTAAAAAGAAACCCTGAACTATCAGATATGGGCATTTATAGATAAAAACATTTCCACAATTTTTAGAAACATAATTCCCCATGTCACAATGCTTTCTTAATTGGAAATGACTCAAATATTCAATAAATATCAAAATTAATTGTAAACTTTTAATTTACACAAAAAGTTTACCTAAAACATTTATCCCATTTACTGTACTCAATTCTTTCATTTTTAACAGTTTATCTAGATTACTTCTGTAAACTGAGATATTAGATGCAATCATTTAGTTATTTCCTTGCTAACTGTTTTTAATAGCCAGTGAACATCAAGTGCTTACCTAAACCTAAGTAAAAGTCTCGGAGTTAAATACCTAAGTGTTTTGCAAGTAACTCAGGAGATTTAGCTAACATTAAATTACTCTTACTTGTCAAAAAAGCACACAAACCAAGATCATTTTGTTTTGGCTGGGTTTATAGTTTTATAACCTTCTATGCCAAACACTGACATCTCAAAATATCTAGCAAAGACAAACATAAAATCTGGACAAAATGTATGCTGACAATTCTGATAATTCTATTTTTATTCTACCAATAATTTTAAAGCCAGCTTGTTTAGTAAAGTTATGCTTAAGTCACTTGAACTTGAAAATTGCTCAGATTTAATTTACTTAATTTATGAGCACTCTTTTACTTATAAACCAATTTGGTAGACATATAACAATAAGTGTAACGCAAATAAACACATCTAGATGTGTATACACACAGGCAAATGAGAATCTAATTGCTTGAAACCCTAGCTATGAGACAGCCAATACAAGCTCACTGGTTTTACTATGTTTGCCCCATTAGGCAATCCAATGAAGGCTGTGAATCAAAATTTTGAGTAAAGCAATTTCCATGGCAGTTTGATTTGTAAAGGTCAAACCTTGCCAGGCTCTAAAGAACACTGGGACCAAACAGTACCAAAGGAAAGCATCACTCTTTAACCAAGCCCTCTGCTTGGAACAGCACCACCAACGCCTGGATACATGCAATGCCATCCCAGTTTTCCATTTAATAGTAAACTCCACATTCCAAACAATATTGGGGCCAGACAGCATTGCAACTATGAGAGAAAATTCTAAGGAGGGTTTAGTACTAGACCTCAGAACCTCTGCCAAGGGCACCCTCTTTGGAGAGGTTGAGATCTGGAGGATTCCCCGGTGGGGAGTCTCCCAGCAGGAGCCAATTTTAGAGCAGTCAGACACCTCTGACTGGTGCCACGTGCATGTTTTCCCACCAGAGGCGATAGCCTATGATGAACTTTCGTTTTGTCCCTATGTGAAGGCCTTCACTTCTAGCATCCTTATAATCTGATAAGGCCATACTTTCCCATGCTTCCCATTCCATGAACTTAATAAAATTTGCCCTTAGCCAGTTGAGTAGGGGAAGGGAAGAATTTAGCACAAGAAAAGGTTTAAGTTGCCGAAACACATGTGAGTTTGCTCTGAGCCACACATAGGGATCAGGGACCACATCCAGAAAAGATTTTTAAAAAAGAATCCCTCCCCCTTCTGGTCAGGGCAGTTCTCCCCATGCACTCTGTGGTCTTCAGGCAATACTGGGGATTGACCCCAGCCAATTGCCCTCAATTTCCAAGGAGCTACTAGGAAACAGCTGCTGAAAGACTAAACAAGAAGAAAAGGAAAAAAAAAAAATTAAAAAGACCCAGGTCCCTTGGGCAAACCAGGTGGTGGCATTTAGGCTTCTTCACATGCAAACTGCTTAGTATTCACCAGCCACGGCCAGAAACCTGCAGTTACCTTCATGTTTACATGCTACCCACCAAAGGTCACGAGTTGGAAAGGAAAAGAGAGAGAGATTTCCCTGTATGTAAAAGGGGAAAGGAGAAAAATAAATCCCAAACTCTGGGCCTATCTTCTCCTTGCTGACTCACCAAAACATGTTACTGGTGGAAGGTGTATAGGTTCTTGGTGTTCTGAACATAGAATTGGACAAAATGCACAAACAAAGCAAGGAAAGAATGAAGCAATAAAACCAGAGATTTACTGAGTACACTCCAAGGTGAGAACAGGCCCAAGCAGCCACTCAAGGGGCCAGATACAGGATCTTCTTGGGCCCAAATACCCCCTAGAGGTTTCCTATTGGCCACTTGGTGCTCATCTCATTTAAATAAAGTGGTGACCCACAATCAATCTGATTGGTTGCAGACAGTGTGAAGTTACAAAGTTACACTCTTATGCAAACATCTGATTGGTTGCCAAAAGCAACCAATCAGAGGTACTTTCAATTTCCCCTCTGCCACTCAGAAAAGGTGTGATTTTCAAAGACAGTAGCCTCTGGACCTTTTGTTACTTAGGCATGGAAAGTTAGGGTTAGGGTTTTCCTTTCAGTTTAGTTCTCCGAAGTCAGCCTGAAATGGCCTTAGGTTTTCTGCCTTCCAGACTCTGTTCTCCTGCCTCACTGGTAGCCAAGGGACTCTGCCATTGGGCTAGCTACGGAGGGATGGAGAGAGAGCTGAGGCCTCAAATGCCAGTATTCCTTCCTTCCAGATTTATGTTTAAGACCAGATAATCTTCCAGACCGCACAGTATCTGTTGAACATCAGGCTTGGATGAGAAGGAGAGAGAAGTGGAGCACTGGACTGAAGAGAAAGCAAAAAACCTTTCTAGATCAACAAGGAAATAGCCTCTTCTAGAATCCAGGTAGGCCCTGAACTCCTGTGGTATAATGTAATGTAGTGGGTGAAAAAGTTGGTAATGAAGTCCTTGGATATGGGGATGCACTTGGAAGTCTTGGGAACAAGGAAGACAGACATGCTGTGGTGTTGATTTTTAGATCCAATACCCAGGGGCTTGGGTGTCTTTGGGGGGCATTAATAGGAGAGATTGATACATTGATGGAGGTTCAGGGTGACTGTCTGAGAATGAGAGATTTTTATTGCTTATACTGATGTCCCAATAGGATCTGTCTGTGGTTCAAATAGGTAGAAAAGAATGAAGTCCGAGATTGAAAATAACAATATCGGCCAGAATTTTAGGATTGTGAATACCTGTCCACAGAAGTAGCTGAGCCCTGAGCCTGTACTGATGATGAAGGAATGGAGGCAGTTAATAGGCTTTAAGGTCATAGGGTCTCAGGGCTGGGGCATGGTGAGGACACTTTGCCACCTCTAAGATTCAAAGCCTCTTGGACTGGAGGAGGTTGTTAACAGATATCCTAGGCAGAAAAGCTGTGGCAGGTTGTGGTGTGAGATGAGGGAGAATCTGACACCACGTGGTCAGCTGGCCATCTGCTCACCTGTCCACCTGGTCACCTGTCCTCCCTACTCCCACAGGGTCTGCTTATAGAACAAGGCACAGCAAGGAGGCAAGACACAAGCAGGACATGTGCTTGATGTTACCCACTGCAGTCCTTCTTCCACTCTGGGGGATCCTGAAGACTCAGAAGAGGGAAAGGCAATGGATTCAGTCTAAACCCCAAGGCCAGGACACTGCCTCAGCTTTGAAGCCTGGATGTGATGCTCCAGAGTATACCCACTGCCTGGAAACACAGCTAGTACAAGCTGCAGCCCCAGTCCAGGCAAGGAGCCAACTCCAACCAGGTCAGGCTTCAGGGAATGAAGCCTGAAAATATGAATGTGTTGTGCCACGAACTCTAGCCTTTGCTTTTTTGTGTGTTTTGCATGCATTGTAGACCTTGGCATCAGCATTTGGCTGGCTTTAAGACAGAAACTGAGAAGTCTTTTGTGTTTTACGTGTCACCTTGACTGAGTCACAGCATGCCCAAATATTTGGTTAAACATGATTTCTAGGTGCATCTGTGAGGGTGTTTCTGAATAAGACTAATATTTGAATTTGAATCAGTGGACTAAGTAAGGCAGACTGCCCTCCCCAGTGTGGGTGGCCTTCATCCTCCTCTCTGCCTGCTACTCTTCTAGCTGGGACATTTGTCTTCTCCTGCCTTCAGACTCAAGACTATGACTGAATTGATACCATCGGCTCTTCTAGTTCTTCAGACTCAGATGACTCTCCTGGGTCTAGAATTCTCAGCTTCCAAATCATGTGAACCAATTCTTTATAGTAAATTTTTTATACATCCTATTAACTCTGTTTCTCTGGAGAACCATGATTAATACAGATTTATTTCCTGCACTCCAGTAACTCTCCACTACTCCCTCCCTCAACCTCTGATAACTATCCTACTTTCTCTGTCTATAAATTTGAATACTCTGGGTATCTCATATAAGTGGAATCATGCAATATTTATCCTTTTGTGACTGGCTTATTTCATTAGCATAATGTTTTCAAGATTTCTTCATGTTGTAGCATGTATCTAAATTTCATTCCTTTTTGAGGCTGAATGATATTTCATTTTCTGTGTATATCGTATTTTGTCTATTCATTCATCTATTGATAAACATGTTGTTCCCACATCTTGGCTATTATGAATAATGTTGCTGTGAACATGAGTGTACAAATATCTGAGTCCTTGCTCTTTTTTTTGGAGACAGAGTCTTGCTCTGTCTCCCAGGCTGGAGTAAAATGGTGTGACTCTCTGCTCATGGCAATCTCTGCCTCCCAGGCTCAAGTGATTCTCATGTCTCAGCCTCCCCAGTAGCTGGGATTACAGATGCATGCCACCATGCCTGGCTAATTTTTTGTATTTTTAGTAGAGATGGGTTTCGTCATGTTGCCTATGTTGGTCTCAAACCCCTGAGCTCAGGCAATTCACCTGCCTCGGCCTCCCAAGGTGCTAGGATTACAGGCATGAGTCACCATGCCTGAATCCTTGCTTTTCATTATTTTGGGTATATACTTAGGAGTGGAATTACTGGATCAAATGGTCATTCTAATTTTTTGAGGATCCGTCATACTGTTCTCCAGTGTCTGATGACCTACAGTTTTGAGCTCAGACGTTCTAAAATAGCAGAAAAAAAAGAAAAGAAAAACAACTAGAAGTGAAACCAATTTGTCCTTCATTAAGCCAGATTCAAGCTTGAAAACAATATCACCTCTTTCACTGATATGTAAGTACCGTTTTATAATTTAAATTTTAAGGTGTGATTAATTAAAAACTTACAATGTATAGTCTTATATGCACTGGATGTCCATAAAGTGACCCTCAGTTGCTAAATCTTTGAGAAAGGCAGCCAAGCGCCGTGGCTCACGCCTGTAATCCCAGCACTTTGGGAGGCTGAGGTGGGCAGATCACAAGATCAAGAGATCGAGACCATCCTGGCCAACATGGTGAAACCCTGTCTCTACTAAAAAATACAAAAATTCGCTGGGCGTGGTGCTGCGCACCTGTAGTCCCAGCTACTCAGGAGGTGGAGGTTGCAGTGAGCCATGAGCACTCCACTGCACTCCAGCCTGGTGCCTGGTGACAGAGTGAGACTCTGTCTCAAAAAAAGAAAGAAAGAAAGAAGGAAAGAAAGAAGGAAAGAGAAAGAAGAAAAGAAAGAAAGAAAGAAAGAAAGAAAGAAAGAAAGAAAGAAAGAAA
>NW_022437011.1:656669-724969 GCF_009761245.1 Sapajus apella | reverse complement strand
AGAAAGAAAGAAAGAAAGAAAGAAAGAAAGAAAGAAAGAAAGAAAGAGAGGAAGGAAGGAAGGAAGGAAGAGAAAGAAAGAAAGAAAGAAAAAGGAGGGAAGGAGGGAAGGAAGGAAGGAAGGAAGGAAGGAAGGAAGGAAGGAAGGAAGGAAGGAAGAAAGAAAAAGAAAGAAAGAAAGAAAGAAAGAGAGAGAGAGAAACCAAAATCAGAAATGTTTTTATTATTTAAAAAAAAATTTTTGAGAAAGGCTGAGTAAGGACTGAACAAATGTATACCAACTTGTCAGCTCCTCCAAGAACATTCCCAACCCCCGACCCAAAACGTGCTTTCTATGAGCTCCAACAAGGCTCCTTGTCTTCAACAGCTACCACATTTGTGCTCTTCACATTCTTGGCCCTCCCCAGTCTTGACTGTGAGCCGTGGATGGCCGAGGCAGATTTTTACCCTTCAGGTCTCCGGTTAGGCCTGTGATGGTTCTAGAGTTTTGTCTAGGCTCTGAGTCTGATTGGGGCTAGGACAAATCGTCAAATTCAGGACGAAAATCAGCCTGGCCAAGAGCAGTGGATACACAGCCCCCATCATCCCACTTCTCAGACGCTCCTAGAACTGCAGCCTGGGATCCTTCATTCTCTGTACACTCCACCTTCTCTCTACACAAGACCCTCTGCAGAGTGCAGGCACAAGGAGCATAAATGATGGTTGATGCTGCCTCTCAATTCAGATGGGCCTGGCCTAATGGGTTTCTTGTTTTATTGATAGGTTCTACCCAAACTAAAGGAGCTAAATTTCTTTAGGAGAATGCATGCTCATTGTTAAAAACTCAGATCAACTGAATTTCCCTTAAACACTGTTAACATTTAGTGTATTATCCTTTCACAGTTGTATAGATATTTAGAAAAATCGGATGTAGTTTATACGTTTATACATTTTACGTAGCAGTACATCGTAGACACCTATTTCATTATATTCAAACAGCTCAATAATATTCCCCTGTGGAGCTGTACCATAATCTAGCCAAACTCCTATGCAGGGGCCTGATTTGTTTTTATTTTTCAGTAATGTAAACAATACGGAGATAAACCTCTGGCTACTAGCTATTTTCTATTGACTGATTTTAATATGTGATTGGAATCTTAACCACAAGGGGGAAGCAGGCAACCATGGGAAGACAGGCAAGATTTAAAAAAAGAAAGAGGTTGGATGCTCAGGCCTGTAATCCCAGCACTTTGGGAAGCTGAGGCAGAAGGACTGAGTAACTCTGAAGAGTTTGAGGTTGCACGGAGCTGTGATCACGCCACTGCACTCCAGCCTGGTTGACAGAACAAGATCCTCTTTCAAAAACAAAACAAAACAAAGTTTACCCCAACCTTGTGAGCGGTAGTAGCCTTAGTGTTAGCCCCATTTTCTGGATGCAAAGCTGTCTTCTGCTGCGTATAGCAGATGCCGTTCTCTTCGTAGTACTTCAGAATAAATTGACAGCAGTACATTTGGCCGACACTCAGTTCAAGTCCTGGAGCTGTGCTGGGGACACTAGGAGGTATGCAGAAATAAAGAAGACAATCCCTGCCCCTCGGGGAGTCATTACCAGGTGTGAGGACAGACATACTTGAATAACTAAGTGCCCACCATAACAGAGAGGAGAGCCCAGGAAGGCAGGAAATTCACTTCGACAGTGAGGCTGGGCACAGCTTTACGAAAGAGGTATGCTGACAATAAGAGGAAAGGTGTTTTTAGCCTTTACCCTGTACATGGCGCTGTGCTAAGTGCTTTACCTGCATAATCTCATTTAAACTACCCCACAAGCCAGCCACCGCGTGTCATGCCTATAATCCTAGCACTTTGGGAGGCCAAAATGAGAGGATCTCTTAAGCCAAAAACAACAACAAACATCTCCATAGGCCTGGAAGGTATTTTAGCTTTTTTTTACAGAGAAGAAAACTGATGGTCAGTGAGGTTAAGAAACTGGCTACTTGTGGCACAACACTGGAACACACATCCTTAATGTGAATTCAGGAGAAATTAACTAGTAGCCAGAGGCTTATCTGGAGGGGTTGGTAGACTTTCAACAGGCAGGGCTGGGAGAGAGACTTCTAAGTAAGAGAGGAAACATAGAAACAAAGCCTTGGAAGCAAGAAATAGAGGCACATCTGGGAATGGCAAGGGGATCAGAGTGCCTGGAATGTGAAAGAGGAAGAATCTGAAGAGATCAAAACTAGAGAAAGAAAACTGAGTCAGAGTGGTGAAGACCGTGAGTAGCAAGCCAAGGAGATCCTGCTGTATTTTGTATTCAGGGGGAACAACTGACGCAAATGACATCATGTGTGCTTTATGAGGATTAATTTGGTGCATTGCATTAAGAGAACAAGGAGACTAGTTAGGAGCTTGTTAAAATAGTCCTGGCAAAGATAACTAGCGAAAGAATGAGAACCAGAAGATATTACAGAGATGAAATCCACAAGATCTCATTAGATGCTGGGAAAAGAGAGGAAATAATTGCAATTAAGATTTTCACGTTTGGACAACCTGGAGAATGTGAGTGTGTACACCAGGAAAGGGGCTGGACAGAAGGGAAAGGCAAGTTCACTTTTCATATATGAGCTGGAGGGACCTCAGGGACCTCTGAGCGGAGATGTTTAGTGGAGTGTTAGAAACAGAAAGCTGGTGATTTAAACACGGTACCTGAGAACCAGAAGAAACTACCCAGGGCCAGGCATGGTGTCTCATGCCTGTAATCCTAGCACTTTGGGAGGCCAAGATGAGAGGATTTCTTGAGGTCAAGAATTCAAGACCAGCCTGGTGAGCAGAGCAAGACTGTCTCCAAAAAATACAAATAAATAAAAAGAAGAAAAAATGACCAAGGGAGCTGGCCAG
The DNA here is from genome assembly GCF_009761245.1 of Sapajus apella. Taxonomy (NCBI): domain Eukaryota; kingdom Metazoa; phylum Chordata; class Mammalia; order Primates; family Cebidae; genus Sapajus; species Sapajus apella. Next base: position 722,096 of record NW_022437011.1, on the reverse strand, counting down.
GGAAAAACTGATACTTAAGATTCAGCAAGACATGTTCAATCCTGATAACCTGCAATTTCACAGTCAGGTTTCTGTCCCAGAGAAACAAAATAACAAGTGCACAAGAAAGTGCATGAAGGGTGTTCACAGCAGCATCGTCTGTCTTGGTGAAAGGCTGGGACAGGGAGGAGCAGGCAAATAAACCATTAAATATCCACATTGTGCAATAGTTACAAATTAAGTAGATCAAAGGTATTGACACAGACAGATCTGCAGAACATGCAGTGGATGAGAAAAGCAATTTGTAGTGCAATGATAATGTATAATACTACTTATGAAAAAAGAAAAGACAAATGCTGTCACATATATCTTTTAAATGATGTATGTGTAGGCATAGAGAAAATTCTGAAAGGCTAAACCCATGCTAATTGTGCGAAAGAGGAGGAGTTGGGGCAAACATGGAGAGCAGAAAGGGTTAAATGGGATTTTAGCATAGTTGTCAGGTTTTAATTTTACAAGATTATAATCATCCATTACTTATATGAATAAAAATTCTCAAACTATTTTTAAAAAAGAAAGATTCAATGGGAAGAAGAAACAATGGAATAGACAGGAATATATTCCAAGACTCTAGCTAGGACACTGTTACTGGAAACACTGGAAGAAGTTTCTGGAATGCAAGGTGGAGGAAGGACCCACTGCACTCAGCAATGCTATAGAGACAGCGGCCAGCAGGATGAGTCCTGTGAGCTTGGCTGCTTGTCAAGGCCTTTCACTTACAGCCATCAACTCCTGTGTCCTTGAAAGGTCACCATGTCCCACCACTGCCTTTGAATAAGATGGAGATTTTCTGTTCTTTTCTGACTTGTAAACATCTTGAAGCATTTCATCAGTTTCTCGTATTTAGACATTCCCCTCCTTTCCCAGAAATACCACAGTGATGTTCTCAGTGTTCTCTTTCCAATCCTTCAAGCTGCGTTATGAAATCTACTTCTTCCCAGTCCAGCTCCAGCAAATATCTGACTCCTCTCTTGTTCTCCATTCAAAAAACTTCCAATTTGAGGTCATTTTTAAGAGCATTACTGTGGTGGTGGTGGTGGTGGTGGTGTTTATGGAATTTCTCATGGGACACACAGCATAGATGTGGCTAACACTGGTTGAGCACAAAGGTGCAAGGCACTGCGCTAACTTCATAGGAATTATCTCAGTTCATCCTTTCAGCAACCCCAGTAAGTCAGTACTATTATAGCCTGCATTTCACAGCTGGGACTCGGTGTGGCTGAGTGACCTAAGGTGGTAAGTGGGGGTAAGCTTGTGGTGGGTGACTCTGCATTTGTCTATGTGAGTTTGTCCTAAGTGATCAACAGGGGTGGGGACTGGACTAGGAACAACGTCTCAGGTATGCAGGGGGGTTCAGTTTACCAAATGCCTTTACGACCATTAATTCATTTGATGTCACCACAGTGCTTTAATGACAGGGGTCATTAGGGAAAATAATGAGATGAGTCAAGCTTTGTAATTCCCTTAAGGTGGCCAAGTCTGGGTGCATTAACTCACTATGTGGTCTTGAGCAACTCTGCAAGGAGAGGGAGCAAAGAGGACCCCCGTTGGCCCAGCTCGCTAAGGATCATCAAGTTCTTAGCAGCCACTCCTCCTGGTCTGGAAATTCTTGGCCAGGCACCCTCCTGTTCTCCAAACCCACCCATTCCAGGTAAACACTTAAGTGGCAGAGGAGCCAGGTTCCTGGGGTTAATAACCAGGCTGTTTATAGCCAGCAGCAGTCATGGGACAGGAAGCAGCCAGCTGGAAAGTCACGCTCCTTCTGAATGTTGAGGTTTCTAATAAACATTTCCCCACTGAGCCTTCTGGGGGATGAGGATGACTCTGGGCCCTTTGCCCTTGCTGGGGCAGAGCACCAAGGCTCCATATTCACTTTCTTCTCCTTTCTCCCAAATCTGGCTCTCTTCCACTTTCCTCCTTCCTCTCCTGCTCTGCTGTCATTCCTTCCCTTTCTTCAGTGGAAAGAGGATACATTTCACAGTAGACACACCTGATAACTCATCCCTCTGAGCCTCAGTTTCCTCCTTCGTAAAATGGGGTAATAAAGGACTTCATCTCAGGATGTATGGGAAAGTGCCTCGCACCGTGTTAGGCACACACAGTGGACATTTAAAACATATCGGTCATCCCTTTCCCACTCCGCCCTATCCCTTTGCCCTAATCCAGGCCACTGCCCTGTTTTCTTTCTACTTTCCTGCTCCAGCCCTGCTCCTGTCATCACCCTGGGAACTTCCACCCCACTGACTGTGCTGCTGCTGCCTGGGAGGGCGGATGAAGAAGCCAGGCTTAATTCAGAAGAGGGCTGACCACTGCGGGGCCTGCCTGGCCTTGGCACTTCCCCACAAGACCACACCCAAGGCCTCTCTGCTTTTAGTAAATAGCCCATGGGAACGGGGGTGGAGGGAGGATGTAGAATGGGAGAGGCCAAGGTATTTTAACTTTTGGCTTATATTTGCCCTTAATCTAGCTCTTCCAGTGGCTTACTGGTCAGAGATCATTGTGTAAATTGCTGTGTGACTTTGGGCAAGTTGCCTTCACCCTCTGGGCTTCAGCAAGTGTGAGAAAGAAGTAAAGAGTAGAAGCTGAGTAAAAGTGCAGGTCCTGGAACCAGACTGTCTGAGATGAAACTCCATCTCCACCACTTACTAGCTTGGATTACATAACTTCTCAGTGCCTCAGTTTCCTCAACTATAAAATGGAATTTATAGCATACCTAATTTATAAAATCACTTTTTAAAATAGTATACCTGATTTATACAACCACTTTTAAAAGCACTTAGAATAGAGCCTAGCCCATAGTTGGGACTAAGTTAATCTCAGCTATTATATGCAAATGGAGAGGTAGAACAGGGGTATGTGTGCATGAGGGGAGAGCTGGACATTCTCCGACGGTATTCTAAAGTCCTGAAAACTCACATTTCTCCTCTTTTGATAAGAACAAGGCAGAATCTTGAACACAAAGTACTTACAGTAGTTCTCTCAGGGAAACCATAGAAACTTGTCAAAGACTTTCAAAGCCAGATGGACCCCTTAGGTAGAGGTCATCTGGTGCAACTTGTCATGGTACAGTAAGAACAGGGTGGACCAGAGAGATTCGGACTTATCTGGGACCACAGAGCTTTTGATGAGTTATAGAATTGCAGGTGGTGCATTGCAAGGAAGGGAGGTACTTTAAGGGGACACTGAGATGGGCTGCCAGGGGGCTGGTGGGATGCTGGAGGTCAGATTCCCAGGCTCCATGACTTCCCCAGGATTCTTAGTTCAGGCATCTACCCCATGACTAAAGTACTGAGGTCACCACTGGCATCTTTAATAATTATAACCATGTAATGAGGAGGGACTATATCCCAAGCACTGCACCCGACGCTTTCACATGCATTACTTAGTCCACATAAAATCCCCTTGACAGATGAGGAAACATGCCTTGCCCAAAGTGCAACAATTAGAAAGGGGCAGAGCTGGGATTTTAATCCAGGTTTCTCTGATGCCAAAACCAGGGTTCTCATGTAACACTCTTTTCATGTTTCCCAGAGTGTAGTTTGAGCCCACGACCTCAATAAATAAGGAACTTGTACTTGTCTGAGTGAGCTGGCCAAGCAGATCTTGTATTTGTCTGACTGGACTGGCCAAGCACGTAACACTAGTGAATCAGCTGGGTCGCAGTAACCTTCCCAGTTCTTTTTGTTTTTTGAGACAGAGTCTCACTCTGTCACCAGGCTGGAGTGCAATAGCACGATCTTGGCTCACTGCAACCTCTGCCTCCTGGGTTCAAGAAAATCTCCTGCCTCAGCCTCCAGAGTAGCTGGGATTACAGGCGTGCACCACCACGCCCGGCTATTTTTTTTTTTTTTTTTTTTTTTGTATTTTTAGTAGAGACGGGGTCTCACCATGTTAGCCGGGATGATCTCAATCTCCTGACCTCCCAAAGTGCTGGGATTACAGCCATGAGCCACCGCGCCCGGCCGACCTTCCCAGTTCTTTCCACCCTAGCCCACAAGCCACGATGAGAGACCAGGCCCTGTGTAGGAGAGTTTTCTTCCAGGGACCCTGCCTCTACGCTCTCTGTTCCCACTGTCGATTGGAGAGGCAGGGACTGCTTTTGGAACAGGCAGGGGAGGAAGGCTTAGAGCCTGTGGTGACACTTCCGGCTGCTGGTCCTGACCTGCCTAGGCTTCAGCCAGGGCCCTGACTTGAATGGGAGGAGCAGGAACAATGGAAAGTGGTAGGAGAAGCAAGAAACCTGGTAAGGTGAAAGAGAACGTTTCCCTTCCCAAAATATGAAGTTTATAGTTGTGAATTTGTCAACTTAATATAGTGTAAGAAGCATGGGGTTTAATACAGTCTTCCTCCCCATGAGGGCAGGAACCACATCTGCTGTTTTCACTACCATATGCTTAGTGCCCCACCCAAGGCCTGCCTAGAGCCAGTGCTCAATAAATAAATACATGGAACATGAATGAAAAGAAAAAAGGATGGACATAAGGAAGAGCACTGAAACCTGAGTCAGAAAACCTGCATTACAGTTTTTAGCTTCATGGTTCACTGCAACCCTTAGGCAAGTCATTTTGGCTCTGTAAGCCTCAGTTTCCACATGTGTAAAATAGATACCACGGCGATTCCTACTATACAGGGCTTTGAAATCACAGAGTTCGGTAGCAGAAATATTTCCGTAAACACTGAGTGTCAAGCTGAAAATTGCATTTCTTCAGCGTGAGGCTGGCTTTAGCAACCTATGCAAGAAGTCTTGCTGAACCAAGGCCAGGGGAAGGCCAGAGGTATTGTTCTAACAATGAGGATTAAACCTGAGAGAGACTATAAATCTGCTTAGAGAACTGCAGCATTAGGAGCACACAATGGACCAGACAGGCACGACAGATGCTGTCTGCCCTGGAGAGGCTACAGCTCTGCTCATGCAAGGTGTCGGTTAGTACCAGCGGGCGCACAGATGGGCTTAAATCAGAAGATGTTACAGATTATCTAGTCCACGCTGGACAATAGCTGGGTGAGGGGTTAAAGTCTGAGAGACAAAGACCCAGATATTCTAAGTCCCAGCTCAGTGCTGCTCCTCGCACACGATAATCAAAAGGGAGGGCGTGTGAGGGGGAATTTGAAGAGAAACAGATTGGACCAAGGAAAGAATGCCTCCCTGTAGCAACAGCTTAAAGGGGGCTTCAAAATAGGAGATATCTTGTTAAAGAAGGGGGAACGAGAGGTGGAAGTGGTTAAAAATAATGTCTTACATCTATGTGGCTTATGTTTCCAACTATGTCATGTAAAGTTATTGCATGCAAGGTGCTATGGTGGAGAGTTACTGATGGGGCATCAGAAAGCCCATTTTCATTACCTCGCTCTGCCATGTACAAGCTCTGTGGCCTCAGTCAAAATGTCTTTCTGATCCTCCAATGTTCAAGTGAAGTGTGAGGCAATAGTGCCTACCCCCACACACTGATCCTTGGGACCAAGTGTGGGGAGAGGCTGTATCCTCTGTAAAATGCGCTTCAAATGGGCAACATGGCGAGGCAGTCATAAGCCAGCACGTGAGGTAAACCATCACTTAGCCTTTCTTTTCTCTTTTCTTTTTTTTTTTTTAGATGGAGTTTTGCTCTTGTTGTCCAGGCTGGAGTGCAATGGCAAGACTAAGAAGTAGACCAAAACCAAATTCTGCCCCAGGTGCCCTAAAGTATTTGGGGGTCCAATGTGAAGGCTAGGTTATTTCCCATGGACCACAGACCGCTTTAAAAAGGAACTTGGGCTGGGCACGGTGACTCACATCTGTAATCCCAGCACTTTGGGAGGCCAAGGTGGGCGGATCACAAGGTCAGGAGATAGAGACCAGCCTGGCCAACACGGTCACACCCCATCTCTACTAAAGATACAAAAAATCAGCTGGGCATAGTGGTACATGCCTGTAATCCCAGCTACTTGGGAGGCTAAGGCAGGAGAATCCCTTGAACCCGGGAGGCGGAGGTTGCAGTAAACCGAGATTTCACCATTGCACTCTAGCCTGGCAACAGAGAAAGACTCTGTCTAAAAAAAAATAAGGAACTTGATATCCTGAACTCAGTCAAGCATTCAGCTGCAGAGCCAGCACCCTGGACTCTTCTTCCCAGTCTGTCTCCCACCCTCACCTGTTCTTCACTTCCTGAAGGGAAGAGACAAAACTTAAGCCACTTCCCTCCCCATCAGGGCTGGGGGAGGAAGAAGCTTCTTCCTAAATGAAGACAAAGGGCAAGGCTTAAGGGACACTAGAGAATCTTTGTCCTTTTTTCTCATTCATTCGTTCATTATTCGTTATTCAACTATTTATCAAGTACTCTCTATGTGCCTGATATTTTCCCAGGGACTGAGGTTACAGGAGAGAAAGTAGGACAGACATGGTCTCTGACCTCATGTCACTTACATTCTAGTTGGGAGGAACATATGATAGGCCATAAACAGGTAGATTTAAAAAATGAATGAGATCATTTAAAATCACAAAAAGCAATAACAGAATAATGAAGCAAAGTGATGGGGTAGGGAAGCTTCCTCTGTCTATTGTCCTTAGGACAAAGTCCAAAGCTGGAAAGGCTCCTCTCCACCTGCCCTTCTTTGCTTCTCCAGCCTTATCTCCTGTCACTTTTTACCTTGGACTTTCCATTTCAGCCACACAGGACGTGGAGTATCAAGGCTGGAAGACGCCGACCAGCCTTCGATCCAGTGGTTCCCTCAGCCCCAATCACTCTTTCTCTTTGTCCCTACCTCTTCCCCTTTTTCTCTCTCACCCAACTAACCCCTTCTGCCCTTTCCCAGCTTACTCATCACTCCTACTGGAAACTGGTCCTGCTCATCTGGGTTAGGAATTCCTCTGTGCCACCTTCCCAATGACAGCATCCATCACCTGTGCAGCTGTGTTAGTTGGCTGTTGTCCCCTTGCCAGACTGTAAGTGCCTCGAGGGCAGGAGTCCTGTCTTATTCACTCTGAATCCTGAATCCTCAGCAGTTGGCACAGTGCATAGCACATAGTAGGTGCTTAAAGAACAACTGTGGAATTAACTGACACTAAGTTTAGTACATTTAAGAGCTCAGCAAAGAGCTGGGCGCGGTGGCTCACGTCTGTAATCCCAGCACTTTGGAAGGCCGGAGGTGGGCGGATCACCTGAGGTCAGGAGTTCAAAACTAGCCTGGCCAACATAGTGAAACCCCGTCTCTACTAAAAATACAAAAAAATTAGCTAAGCATGTTGGCAGGTACCTGTAATCCCCACTACTCAGGAGTTGGAGGCAGAAGAATCGCTTGAACCTGGGAGGTGGAGGTTGCAGTGAGCCAAGATTATGCCATTGTACTCCAGCCTGGGCAACAAGAGCAAAACGCTGTCAAAAAAAAAAAAAAATAGGCTCATCAATAGGAGACGAAGGCACCTACAAGACAAGACATGGCTTTGGAGACAAAGAATAAATTGGAAGGAAAAGAATATAACAATTCCTCAGTCCTTTCTGGAGTCCACATTCTAGTGACTTTCAGCTCCACCTCTATCGGGCCTCCTACAAGGCTTCCCGGGCAGACTGAGCACAAATTATTGACCTCCATTCAACAACTGGGGAAGGTCATGCCTCAGAGAGGTGAACTTACTTCAGCTGAAGTTACCCAGCCAGGTGGTGGCAAAGTGTGTCCGAAGAAAGTTAGAGACAGAGACATCAGATCCAAGCCCTCCCTCTTGCAGGGGATGGGGTGGGGGTGGCAATCTGCAGACTCTGAACTAAGTGTTGTAGCTCATTTCAAACTCAGAATAACCATTTGAGGTAAACGGCCATAGCCACCAAAAAAGGTAGACACATGATTTGCCCATGGTCTACCCTTCCCCTCTAACCCGACTGCTCCTGGGCAGGCTGTGCAGTTTGTACCAGCCCCACTCCAAGCATGCAATAGCCACACATCCCTATGGCCTGCTGGCTATATTGGCTTAGAGGTTAATGGCAAGGGCTCTGCAGATAGTACATGCAAAAGCTAAAGATACTCCACCTGGGATGCTGATTCACCATGTTGATTTCTGATTAACCCCAGTTCCAGCAAGGCCTCTAAGATTTTAAGTTTATCTAGTGTTCCTTATGTGAGAGCATGTCCTTACCATAAATATTCCCCCTAGGTCAAAGCAACCTTAATATTATCACACTTCAGTCGTCCTACACATCCTTTAAATAGGGAAATCCCCCTTGCCCTATGCTTGACAAGCCCCGGGCTGAGGAGGGGTAACAGCTCAGGGATCCACTATCTCACTTCACAGTCACCTAAGGCTATGGCTTCTCTGTGTAAGTCCCTAATAACTGTTTCTTTCTGCGACATTGGGCATGTCAGCTTCTTTCTTCAGTTTCTCAACCTCCTCTGACTTTGGTGGCGGAGGGGTAGGTTTACAGAGACCTACTCACAGCAGAACAGTATGTGTGGGTCAGAATCCTGGTTCTGTCACTTACCAACTGCATAACCTTAAGCAAAGTTACTTAACCTCTCTGTGTATTAGTTTCTTTATTTGAAAATGGGGCTAATAATGTTAGCTACCTCATGAGGTTGCAGAGATTAATTAATGTAAGGCAGTACCTGGTATGGATAGGATATTGAGTGAATGCTGGCTGCTACTCTTTATGCTGAAGCTTGGTCCTTTGAAATCAACTTGCCCAACACCTTGCTCCATAAATGAGGAAACTGCAGCCCAGAGTCTGGAAGGCACTAGTTTCACTAGCAAAGACTACAGCCACCCACCTCTCCTCTTGATGAACTCCCTGTCTTCTGGCTGGCCCTGAGATCGAATGTGCCAATTATTTAGGAAACTGGCAGCTGCAGGGCCCTACCTAGGTTATGCAATTTCTTCTTGACTGCAGAGCAAGGGCAACTGTTTGAAGTTGGCACTGAAGTGACGAAGGCTGGCCCTCACTTCTGCTTCCACCTAGGCTCATCGGTTGGAGTGGCTGATTCCATCTTTGAGTCCAGAACCTGAAGCGTTTACTCAGCAATAATAGGGCTGGCTTTCATTGTTAACTTTTTACAATCCTTTGAGTTTATTAACTTGTGTTCTATCATCCTTGAAGACACAATACATCAGCACTTTTTTAAAAACTTCCTTTTGAGTCATCTTTGGTCTCTGCTCACCTACCAAATGGGTAAGTAGGAGCTCTCTGTAGAGGTCTCTAACAAATAGGATAAAGAGGTTCCGAGTGCTCACTTGTCTGGGATGCAGAAGACAGGTTCTCAGACTGGAAGCAAAACTAGCTTATGATTCCTCTATAGCTTCTCTTTCCATCCCTTCCTTCCCATATTACCCAGTGCAAATCGTCTACTCTCCTCTGACAAGCCTACTCAGCATAACCCACACGTCTTGAATCTTACTAGAAGATGAAATCAGACCAGTCTTGCGGGCTCTACGTTGTTAGAACATGCTGACTTGAAGCTTTCCTTAATCTACAAGCCAAATAGTGTTTCATTTGACATTAATTTATTTGATAGGTATGTATCAAGCCACTACTATGTATTAAGCTCTGTGCTGGTGCTGGTGTCTTTTTGGATCTTATAATTTAGTGCAGAAAACAAACAAGAAATGATGATAAAGTACAACAAAGGGTTGATGTAGAAAATGTCAAATACTCTAGGAACTATAGAAAACCAAGGGACCACCGTGAAACTCCTTCCTGAAGACATGACATTAGTGGGACATGAAAAATGAGTGGGCTAGAACCAGTTAAAGGGAGACAACCTCTGTTCCAAGCAGAGGGAACAGGAGAGGTGAAACCTGGAGGTGAGGGAGAATGGCAGACTGCAAGAACTGAAAAATATCCGGACAGTGGAGGCAGAGAGAATATGGAGAGCGTGGCAAAAGATGAAGAAGCAGATGGATTTCGAGGGCATTGTCTGAAGTGCTAAGGAATTTGGACTTTAACCTGAGGGCAATCAGAGCAGCCTGTGGAGAACAATATCTTTCAAAACATAGGGTCTCTGAGAAGGAGTCAACCGAATGTATTTAAAAGGTTGTTGATGAAAAGATTGGGAAGTATTGTTTCATTCTCATTGTTTTCATTGTCATGCTCTTTGTGCCAATGGTTAGACCTCCTTTGAAGCTGACTGCAGCATGAAGGCCCTTCTTAATGGCAGGGCAGCCTCCCCCAGCCTCCCTACCGCACTGTGCAGGTCATCAGTTTTGTACGACTCAGGCTTTCACTATACCCTTAGGAATTAAGAATGAATGAAAAACGAAGAGCCACAGACACCACCACTGAGAGACTGTCAAAGACCCTTGTTTAATAGGTGGGCAATTGAGATCAGAGAAGGAAAGTGACTTTATTACTTTCCACAGCAATCCAGCGGTAGCATCTCAGGTCTCTGGCTCCTTCTCGTCTCCCCCAAAGAAACAGACCACCAAAGCTGGGACTAAGGTGAGACAAGTAAGATACACAGGGTACAAAGCATAGAGAGATGCCCACTGCCAGGTGACAGCCTGCACTTGCGTGACCCTAGGTGCCTTCCCTTCCCTCACCCTGGTGGTCTCTGCTGGAAACACATTTGAGGGCAGGGACTTTAGCTTCTAGACAGCTCTTTAGCATCTCTCATGGTGTTAACATGTTGCTAGGGTCCTATTTTGAGGGTCACTAGATGCCTACTGATGCTAATGAACAATGGATTTCTGACAAACTGATGCGTACACAGATGTTTGTCTTTGGGTAAATACGAACCTCAGAAGACAACAGAACAACATGAAGAGGGCCTGAGATTGAGATTCTGGTCCCCTCCCTGCCATCAGTTGGCTATGGGAACTTGGGTAAATTGCTCCTCATCTCTAGGCTTCAGTGAAATGAGGTGGTTGAACAAAACATATTGAGCACATACTGTGTGCCAGCCATTGTTCGTATGCTCCCAGGCTTTAACTCATCTAAAGACCTGGCCTCTGAGGTTCCTTCAACTTCAACAGCTGTGGTTTGAGGTGAGAAGACTTTGCAGAGAATGTAAAACTTGAGAGAAATCTTCCACATTCCCATGGGGATGTTAATAGCTTTACTCATAGTAAAAGCATGTTTTCTCAAGGCATTTCTTGGTCAGAAGAAAGTTCAAGAAGGCACTTAATCCTAGGATTCACACTACCAAGCCTACAGCCAGGCCAACTGCCTCACAATAACCTTTAGAACATGTCTGAAGGCAGATTCTCAGCTTCTGCCCTTAGAGATTCTAATGCAGTGATTTCAAAGTGGGGTCCAGGAATCTGTATTAAAGGCTTCCCAGTTGACTCTGGTGGCCAGATTTGAGACTGATTCCAACACATTCCCCAGCTGTGGACAGGATCATACTTAGACAGCCCAGCCCTAGAACTGTCTGGCTTGATCATAAGTGTTCCAAGCAGATTTTTTAAAAAATGTGATGAATAATTAACTCAGCAAATATTTAACATCTGTTGTGTGCTAGGCCCTGTGCCATTTGGTGATTATGGGCCCTCTTCTCAAAGGACCCCTGGTCTCAGTCTGCCACTTAGTTTAGAAACGAGTCATCTAGCCAGAGTCAGAAGGGCATTAGAGATCACTAACCAATCCCATCATTACATAGCTGGGGAAACTGAGGCCCAGAGAGGGAATGCGACATGTTAAAGACTACACAGGGAGCAAATTTATTTTCTGCTTCCAAACAAGGTGGTTTGGCCACAGATAGGCCAAGAAGAATACGGACAAGGCTAGCTGGGTTTCCCACTCAGTCTGTTACTATTAGGCTATTCCCTTTTTGTCCAATCACATTTCTGCGCATTTCCATGCCCTTCATAGAATCCAAGCCTAAAGACAGGCAGTTTTCCTTGAGTCTTTGGGTCTTCATTTCTGAAGATTCTCATGTCTAAATAACTCTGTTTGGCTTTTCTGTTGCTAACCGGTATTTTGCTACAGGCATGTCAGCTGTGACCCTGGCGATGGGGAGGAAAGGCACCACACCTTCTCTGTCCCTACGGTCCCAGTGCCCTACCCAGAATGGGGTTTTCGAAATCCCAGGACACCCACTCTTTGTTTCTTAAACACTAAACCTACATATAGTTAGTGTTTCTGGAAATTTAACTTCAGATCTTGCTGAAATTTTAAACTCTCAACTTCCAGAGGACCATCGCGAGGTGTTTTTAAAAGCCACTGTAGGAGCAGGAAATGCTTCCCAGAATCGAGCCTTCCATCAGTTGTTGGGTGCTACTATCCCCCTTCCCCTGGTTATAATGTAGACCCCTGTGCCCGCCTTCATTCGCACTTTGGAGTCCAAAGAGGAAGGGACCGCCTCCCACGTCCACAGGGACCTGACTTCCACCTCTGCCCAGACTTGTTTATGTCAGTGTCGCCCCGGGCCGGGGAGGGGGAGCGGAGGGCAAGTCGTGCCCGCCCCTGAAATCCCAGCCGCCCAGCGATTGGCTGCAAAGGCCCAGGCCTGGCCGCGGATTGGTCACACCCGGGGGCTTGAAAGGTGTCTGGGAGCGCCGTACACCTCAGACGGACGGGGGCCGGGGATCAGGCAGCGGCTCAGGCGACCCTGAGCTCGCTCCCAGCCCGCCATGGCCCGGCTGCTGCAGGCGTCCTGCCTGCTCTCCCTGCTCCTGGCCGGCTTCGTCCCGCAGAGCCGGGGACAAGTGAAGTCGAAGGTGAGTGAGCCTCCGGGCCGGGGGCCAGGAGAACAGATCTAGCCCCTGGGTGTCCAGCGCTCAGTGCAATGCACCCCTCTTCTCAGGCTCCCCGCCAGGTGCGAGGGACGCCCTGAACCCCCGTGGCCGCCCCTCCGCCGCCGCAACCCCACCCCCGACCGTCGTCGTCTACAGTTCCATTTGTTGAAGAGCCGAGACCGGGTGCTTCAAGTGGGTGGAATGACTTGGGGAGGAAGGTCTCTCACTGCGAGCTCGCCCTTTCTCCCCACTGCCACCTCAGGGGTCGCCTTGCTACACCTCTGTCACCTCCGTGCTTGAGCCGCTCCCCTTCAATAGGGCCTGAGAGGGAGGGCGTCACAGAAAAAAATGCCTGGCGTCTGGGTGGGCTGTGGAAGTTCCCAGGGAGACAGACAGGGAGAAAGGGGAGAGGCAGCTGGGTGGTCCTGGTCTTTAAACACTGGTGTGGGGGCTCTTCTAGCCCAAGAATGATACAGGCCACTTGGATTTAGGGCGTTGGTGGAAGAGGCAGAGATCTGTGCTAGAAAGTGCTCTGGAGTGACAGTGCAGAACACCCAGGACCCTGAGTCCTCACCTGTTCCTGGACCCCCGTTTATCCACCTGCAGTGGGGGAGCTTGGGGGTGGGAGTCCAGGGGCACAGTGAAGCTGAGGGCTTCAGACAGAATGTTTGGAGAAGCTGAAAAGCCACACGCTATTCTCTGAAATTTCCTGCTGTGGGGCAGCCTCACTTCCCAGGACCCACCATCCTCCTTAGCCTGAGGAAACCTGGTAGAAAGCTGGGGACTGCAAATTCAGGAGAGGTAGAATTCTCCGGAGCCTCAGTCTATTTCCAGCAGGTGTGTGGCCCATACCTGGAGTGGGGATACTGAGGCCAGGAGTGGCATGACCCAGCATGCTTATCTCCTTGGACAGGATAGGATGTATTGGGTGGGCTCTGTAGACCTCTCCTCTTCCCAGGGAGTGGGAGTGGGTGGGGAAGGAGGCAGAAGCCAGGTGTAGGGGTAGACTCAAAGAGAGCGATTTCTGTCTCTAGCTCACACACATTTGCAAGCTCTGAGCTTGTTTCTAAAATCCTCTGGGTCTTCACTTTAATTAAGATCTTATGAGTCTAGGATTTCGTTTCCTATCCACTTCTCAGGAAGCCCATTGCAAGCCCTGGGTTCCTTCCATGTCACTCACCCCCTTTCTGTCCTCAGCCTAAATCCCATTAATCAGCCTCCTTGGAGTCAGTCTACATGTATGCGAAGCCACTTCATCCAAGTCCCCTCCTTTTTAATCCATCCCTGTTCATAATCCCCAACCCAGAAGGCATTTTCCAGATCAGGAATGGGGTCGATTTTCAAGATTGAGGTTGCGGGTGGGGCATAGACAGGCCAGCATCATGGAGTCAGTCCCAACCTCTCAGTTTTGAGAGAGTCAAAGAAGGTACAATTGGGCCCTGCCTCAAGAAGGCTAGTGGTGAGAACGTGGACTCCATGAATAACTCATCGTAGCTATGTGTTCTCTGTAGAACTCTGAGGGACATGGGGGGATAAATGGACTCAGAGAGAATAGGATGGGTATGTTCTAAGAAAGTTTTAGGGTGAGGTATGATCATATCACACGCAATCAGCCAGGACTTACTGGCTAATGAAAGCCTGGGCATACCCATCTCTGCTCCCAAGTTCTTTGAGTTGAGATGTCTTAGCTCTGGGTTAGGACCCAACCACTCACCTCACCCCCAACCCCAGAGTAAAGGGATAGGGTTAGGGGGGTATGTGGAGAATGCAATGGACAAAAGGTGACTCAGCCCCAGAGAGGTGTTTGCCTCCTCCCAATTCAAAGGGAGGGGCTAGGGAACAAATGGGGTCCTCCTTTCTGGCAGCATCCCCTCCCCAGTTCAGCTTCAGGCTGCCCAGGCTCCTTGTCCTTGCTCTACAAAAGGACTGCAGAAGCTGGAAAGAGTGACAGCTGGTGATATGCATGGGATCCTAGTAACCGCTGGTTTCTAGGTGACTAAACCTGGCAGAGAGAATCATGGAACCACACGCTGACAGAGGGAAAGGGCCCTTAAGACAGCCCTGAACCTGACTCCATCTTACAATGGAGGCGTCGGAGCCCCAGGAAAGGGGGTCACGTGGCATCAGAGACACAGCAAAGCCCAGCACTCAGGTCCCCTGCCTCCCAGACCACTTCTCACAGCATCATGTTGATAGGAGTGATAAGGTAGAGGAGAAAGACACAAGACCGCAGACCCAGCCAGCCAGAGTCCTGGCTGAGTCCCCTGATCCAACTCTCAAGACATGGGAACCCTCCTATCTTGTCCAGCTCTGGGAGGACTGAGGCACCATCCTGGCCTCTCACCTTTATGTCCTCCAGCCACTGTTTCAGGTGCAGTGCTCTGGGATTCCATGTGCCCAGAGGAGGGAAGGGGGCTCATGGAGGACTGAGTTGCAGTGATTAGTGGTGAGCACAGGTGTGCCTTCTCTACCCACAGCCCACCTTCTGACCCCCACTATCCCTTGAATGGGATTTCATTCCAAGAGACTCCATGCCTGTTTTGCTCTGCCAATAGACTCTCACAACTGTTTGGGGCGGCAGCATGCTTATCTCCCTGGACAGCATATGCCCAGACGGTGAAAGTGTCTTGCTCAGGGCCACTTAGCCAGCAAAATATAGAACCTAATGAAATAGAGTTCTCCTTGCCACACCCCCAACCTGAAACTGTGCCCAGAAGCTGGTCCTTCTGTTTACAGGATCCCATTATTTGGACAATCTGTCATCTTTTTTTTTGCTTCCATGTCTCAGAGTTCATTTTTGGATCAGGGCAGAGTTAAAAAAGTGGAGAGGCTATGGAGATGCCTGGCTTTCTAGCCACTAGACCTTTGTGGCTGTCTAGGTTGTATTTGTTGTGCCCCACCTTGTCTGCATTTTAAGGTGGAACTGGCCGTGGCTGGGAATAAGAAGGTCCAGGGACAGGAGGAATGTTGCCTCAAATACCCACCAAAAGTCACAGGGTGTGGAATATAAGACTCGTGTAAAGCAGGAAGTTTGTACCCAGAGCCAAGAAGAGAGCTTGCAGCTGCCAGGGAATGGCCTGGTGGAGGAAGCACAGCCCCGCCCGGCTCAGCAGGCCTGCTTCAGGACACAGCCAGCTCTTGTGCACCCTGCTGGGGCCAGGCCCTGCCAGCATGGGTCACTCCCTTCACCTGGTTAGGCCCAGGTACCGAGTTCTCCAGAATTGAGGGGAAGAGAGGGTGTGAATTTGCCTCTCTTAACTCCAGCCACCTGTCTCTGCCCTCTCCTGGTCTATAATGCTACTTTGCATTCCATTTTTTATTGTCTGCCCACCTCTCAAAGGCTATCAGGGCCACAAAGGACCTTAAAGACTACCCTGTACAATGATTTCAAGGTTTTTCCTTTCCCATCACAACAAGCCCACCTGCCGAATTGTGTCAATGATGCAATGACATCCTTTCAAGAGTAGTCTCAGTCTTGTTGTTTGTGTCAGGGATGAGGTAGGGGCAGAGTAAGCTCATAGGCGATATCCTACTAGCCAGCAGTGACCTCATTCCCCCCTCCCCCACTGATCATGATCCTATCAAGCCATCATGGTTGACCTGGTTGAAGAGCTGATTCAGTTCAAGGTTCTTATTTTATAAATGAGGAAACTCAGGTCCGAAGAAAAGAAAGGGCCAGTCCAAGACCACACAGGGAGTTAATGGCAGAGGGACATGGAGCCCGGGTCTCCCAGCCCACGGTCCATTGCCCTCTGCCCCTCCTTGTCCTGGAGGCTGATGTGAGCAGCAGCTGGGGAGGGAGGAAGGCATAAGGGTCGTCACCAACCTGCTCACAGACACAGAACATTCACACGTGCAGGTACTGCTGCTTTTCCCTACCTCACCACAGGCCTTTCCCCCACGCCTGCTTCCCTGTTTGGTAACAACAGCCTCATCTTTCCAGTCCTCCAGATTGGGAGCCCCCAAATCGCCATGTCCATACTGCCTCTTCCTTCTTTCCGTTCAGTTTTTCCTTCACACTGGCCTAGCCCAGGCTCTCATCCTCACTTGCCTGGATTATTGCCACAGCCATCCTACCCGTCTCCATCAGCCCCTCCAGGAACCCAGCTATCAGCTTTAGGGTAGTCTCTCTCAGCGCTCCATAAATGTTCTGGAGTTGACATGTGATGTGGAGTAATTTGCAAAAGAAGCCATTCTCCAGGGTTCCGTAGCACTCACTTATTAAGTGCTTAATCGTAATAAGTACTTATTAGGCACTTAATATTAATAAATGCTTATTAGGCACTTAAGTGCCTAATAAGCACTCATTAAGTGCTTTCAGAATCATTAGGAATTAGGAATACATAAGGAATTAGGAGACCTCAGTGCTAGTCCAGTTCCAATTCTTGGTGATGATTTTGAGATTCTTGCTGAGAACGTCACTCGCTCTGTTGGGATCTTTCATTATTTTGAAAATGGAGATGTCCGAGTTCCCTTCCAGCTCTACCTGCTCCTCCTATGGCCTTTCTGTGTTCCAGGTGGACTGCCATGGTGGCATGAGCGGCACCATTTATGAGTACGGAGCCCTCACCATCAGTGGGGAGGAGTACATCCCCTTCAAGCAGTTTGCTGGCAAATACGTCCTCTTTGTCAACGTAGCCAGCTACTGAGGCCTGACGGGCCAGTACATTGGTAAGAGCCCACCCTTCCTCCCTGCTTTATTTGGGGCTGTACGGCATATTTCAATCACAGACGCTTTTCTGGTGCATGGCGGGTCGAGGGGAGGGTGGTAGCAATCATGAGAGTCCAAGTGCCTTTTCCCAGCTCCACTGTGCTCCACAGTTTTGTGAAGATGATGAGATAAGCTTGAGGTCTGATTGCCTCTGGACCTTTTCTAGGAGATTCCCCACATACTTCATCTCCGGGCACCTCAGCCACCCTAAAGGCAGAGGGATGGTTTGTGCTTAGAGCTCCTTTTGGATGGAGCACGAGATGGTAACTGGAGCTCCATCTTGCTGAGAATGTCTCATCTTCCCTCCGCCCCGTCTGCTTTGCCGCTTCTCTTGGCAGATCTCTGGAAAGCAGGCAACTGCCTCGAGGCCCCAGAGTGTATGCGTAGTGTAGCAGGATGAAGGGGAAGGCTATACTTCTAATCCTCACTCTAAAATAAACTTTGAAGATGATCTAGTTTGGCCTTCCCCTCTTCTCAGTTTACAGATAGGAAACCAAGGCTCAGAGTGGAGACGCAACTTAAGCAGGGTCACAAAGCTGTTAGTGGCAGAATGGGGCATTTGGCCCAGGTTTCATGATCCCCTGATATGCTTACTTCTTTCTCCCTAGCTGTAGTAGAGCGCAGAGGCTGAGGGAACAGGCAGCCAAAGGCATGTGAGTGCACCCAGGGGAAAACGCTTTGGTGCTGAGCAGTCTGCTGGCAGGGGTCAGGGAGGCAAGGGCAATCTGGCCCTCCATGCTCTGCCTGTCAATCACAGGCAAATTCCTGGAAGTGAAAGGACAGCGGGGCGCATGGGCCAGTGGCCATGAGTGCTGTGTCTGGAATGCGTCTCTGTAGCCTTGAAACAGAACAGAGTGCATTTGGGCAAGAGATGGGGCAGGTGCTACTGCAAGAGAGGCCAGGGGACACTGAAGAAACTGGGGACCTGGGCCAGGCCCTCATCAGTGTTCCTAATTTGCCAAAGATTACGGGAAAATTGTAATCCCACCCAGCCTCAAAGAAGTTCTCTGCCTTCTATCCAGGGTTGGATAGTTCTTGCTCCAGGAAACTCAATCCTGAGGGCCTTAAATGAGTGCTCCACCAACTGGCCCAGGTGGAGGGCCTTGGCAATTGGTAGGTGACTGACAGCTGATTTGGGGAAGGGTGTTATTTTTTCCCCCAAAACCTCTAATCCATCCAGATTAGAGTCAAGAGGATAGGACCTGAGTCCCAGCATTGCCATGAACTCACTTGTGATCTTGGGCAAGTCCCTCCCCTTCTTGGACCTCAGTAGTTTCAGCCGCACAGTAGGAGAGCCGGGGAGTGGTATGGATGAGACAGGGCTCCTCACCAGATACTCCCATGTCCGCTCTTTTTCTTTGGCCCAGAACTGAATGCACTACAGGAAGAGCTTGCACCATTTGGTCTGGTCGTTCTGGGCTTTCCCTGCAACCAATTTGGAAAACAGGAACCAGGAGAGAACTCGGAGATCCTCCCCAGCCTCAAGTGAGTGCTCACTCAGCATTCTAAGAAAGCTCCTTTCACAGAACCCACGTGTCTGGCATCAGCCCCAGTTCTTGGTGGACATTTATTAGCCACCAAGAACCACTCTCCTTTGGACAGGGACGACTGGTTGTGATGTACCTCCCAGGGGAGCACCGAGGTGGGGGGACACTGAGAAGGGACCAGGTGGGAAAAGAAGATTGAGGATTCATGTTATGCCTACCCCCCTGCAGTTCACTGGCTTCTGCTGCCCACCTTGGAATAAATCCAGACTCCCAACCCCTCCTCCCTGTTCTGTCCCTTCCTCTCATTTCTGAGGCCTGTGCCCATCTCCTTGGGACCCACCTAAGAACATTCCTCAACAGGTATGTCCGACCAGGTGGGGGCTTTGTCCCCAATTTCCAGCTGTTTGAGAAAGGGGATGTGAATGGAGAGAAAGAGCAGAAATTCTACACTTTCCTAAAGGTGAGTGAGCTGCCACCTGTTTTGGCAGAGGCTGCAGCCCCTCCTGGCTCCAGCCCACACTGTCAAGGTCCATGCCACCTCCCCTGCTCCTGGGCTCTTGGGGAATTTCTTGGTATCTATTGTTCCAGCCAGAGGGCTCTGCAGACGCTGCCTAGGGTCCCATCAGCCCATTTTACAGGAAAGGCCCAGGAGGAGGACCCAGAGTAACATGCTAAGGGTCTCACAATCTTCTAGAGCCACAGCTGATGCTGGCAGTCAGTCTTCTAGCTGTGTTCTCAGGGTCAGGCTGTTCTCCCACCCCAGGAAGGCCTGGGGAGGAAGAGGGTTTCCGGGGGGGCCCCAAGCAAGGTTGACACTCCTTTCATCCCTGCTCTAGAACTCCTGTCCTCCCACCTCGGAGCTCGTGGGTACATCTGACCGCCTCTTCTGGGAACCTATGAAGGTCCATGACATCCGCTGGAACTTTGAGAAGTTCCTGGTGGGGCCAGATGGTATACCCATTATGCGCTGGCACCACCGGACCACAGTCAGCAACGTTAAGATGGACATCCTGTTATACATGAGGCACCGGCAGGCAGCCCAGGAGGTCAAGAGGAAGTAACTGAAGCCCGTCTGATCCCATGTCCACCATGTAGGGGAGGGACTTTGTTCAGGAAGGAATCCGTGTCTCCAACCACACTATCTGTCCACCACAGACCCCTTTCCTATCACTCAAGGCCCCAGCCAGACACAAATGGATGCATACAGTTGTATGTCTATACTGCCAGGCATGTGGGTGTGGGTACATGTGGGTATTCACTTGCCTACAGGCATGCATGACTGTGTGTGTGTGTGTGCATGGGTGAACAGCCACATGCCTACCTGTATGTCTATCTGGGAATGTCTGTCCATCTCTGTGCCTGCAGCTGTGTGCTGTGTAGTGCTGGAGAATAACACCCCTTTCTCTCCAGTTCTCCATTCCAATGATAATAGTTCACTTACACCTAAACCCAAAGGAAAAACCAGCTCTAGGTCCAATTGTTCTGCTCCAATACCTCAACCTTGGAGCCAGCATCTCCCACTGCCTCCAAATATTAGTAACTACCACTGACATCCCCAGAAGTTTCTGGGTCTACCACACTGCCCAAACCCCCCTCCTCCTTCCTGAAGGGCCCTCCCAAGGCTACATCCCCACCCCACAGTTCTCCCTGAGATCAGCCAAGGCAGATGTGAGAGCGAGGGCCATGTACCCATGTCAGGGGTGGCATCTTCATGAGGGAGGGGCCCAAAGCCCTTGTGGGCGGGCCTCCCCTGAGCCTGTCTAAGGGGCCAGCCCTTAGTGCATTCAGGTTAAGCCCCTGGGCAGGGATGCCACCTCTGTTCCTTCAGAGGACATGCCATCTCCCCTCACTGGTCCATTGGCATGAGACTCACCCCACCTGCCCAGTAAAAGCCTTTCTGCAGCAGCTGAGCCTATGTGTGTGGTGCTTCTTCACTGGTGGCCACTCCCGCCTGGGGGGGGAGTGAGGAGAAGGTGGGGCAGGGTAAACTGCGGAGGATGAGAAAAGAACAAAAACAACAAAAACACTTTTTACAGTGGGTGCCAAAGTATTTGCGGTTTTTGCCATATGGCAAAATCCAAAGCTACATCCCCACCCCACAGTTCTCCCTGTGATCGGCCAAGGCAGATGTGAGAGCGAGGACCACGTAGCCCACGTCAGAGGTGGTGTCTTCATGAGGGAATCCCCTCCCCGCCACCATCAAAAAGGGGCAAAAACCACATTTACTTTTGCAACAACCTAATAGCTATGTGCAGTGGCGCAGCCCTGTAGCCCCAGCTACTTGGGAAAGCTGATGTGGGAGGCTCCCTTGACAAGCCCAGGAGTTTGAGGCTATGATGTGCCGTGATTGAGTCTGTGAGTAACCACTGTACTCCAGCCTGGGCAACAGAGTGAGACTGTCTCTTAAAAAAGAAAAAAAATGAGAAATTAGAGAATGCTTTGCTTTGGGTTGCTGCTTTTTGGCTTCCACCTTGGCCCACTCTGCTTCTCCACTCAGCATTTGGAGTTTATAAAACCAGTTCTTACCTACTGTCATTCCCTCCCACAGTTCTCCAACTCAGCTAAGGTTAAGACGAGGTGTTTTGTTTGACGGATGAGGAAACTGAGGCTCACAGAAGGGCCAGGCCTTGCCCCAGGTCTCCTGATGAGTGAGGGGTAGGACCAGAGTTTAAACCCAAGTCCCCTGAGTCCTGGCCTGCCCTACCCTCAGGGAGGCCCTGATATGTCACCATTACCCAAGAGTAACAGTGACCCTCTCAGGGAAAGGGGGGAAAGGGGAATAGAAGGAAGGACCAGGAAAGCAGGGGGTTGACAGAGGAACATTAGGGCATAAAAGAACACAAGTCACAGAATGTTGATCTTCAACTTGGATTTATGTCCATGATTCGTGCAAATAGCTATCCAGGAATGGACAGCCACCCTAATCCGGGCTTCTGGCACCACAGGCCTCCAGCTGCAGGGTCAAGGGTCTGAACCTCAGGGCCTGCAGCTTCAGGCTGGAGCCCCTCAGCAGACGTGGCTGGCATGGCCTTCTCCCATCTGTGATGGCTTCAGCGAGGCTACTGTGCGTGGAGGTGGCGAGGGCCCCAGAGTCAGAACATCCGTCGTTCTCTTCTGCTCCGGAGACAATCCCACACTTCCCACAGCTCCTCACAGAGGGGTAGGGCTGTGCGTGCGACAGGTCCTGCTACAGAGCTTGAAGCAAAAAAATAAACATACACACAAATTGGTCATGGCACCCAGAGGGCCTGAAGCCACTTCTGTGATGTTGTGAAGGAAGGGGGTCTTGGCCGCCCCCCACTCTTAGGATTGCTGCTCCTGGAGGCTTCTGCAGCGGATGGCAGGTCAGAGCTGGATGAGGTCTCTCTTCACTCAGCAGCAGGGTAGTGAGTTTTTCCCAGTCACTCCCCGCAGAGTGCAAATGAAAGCCTTCTGGGCAGAGCCTCCCTAGTCTTGTAAACAGCTCAGTTCAGGGACTGGGGTACAAGCTGGCCACCCATCTCGGCCTCTCATCCAGTTGAGGCTCTGGCCACACTGTGCATGTGACTTCTAGTTTTTCGGCAATCTGAGGTCAGCTGGCTCTGCAAGATGAAGGTGGAGCCAAATGACACAATCTGGTCTCACTGAGGCCCCTCACGGTCATTTTTTGCAGACTCTAAATAAACAAAAATTTTGAGGACTTCATGATTATGTGATAGACTGAGTTTCAAAGTCTCTTATAGAATGCAATACAGGAACAGTGAAAATAACAGCTAGGGTTCCTGGGTGCTACCAAGTGCCAGGGCTAAATACCTTAGGTACACTGGTCATGTAATCTTCACCCAGCCCTACAAAGAAGGCAGATTATTATCCCACTGTAAAAGAGGGAACTGGGACACTAAGAGGTTTTAAAATGACTTGCCCGTAGTTCCAGGTCCAGGAAGCGGTGGTGCTAGGATTTGAACCCAATCGTGCTCCAGACCCTAGAAGTGGAGCAGTTCTGGGGAGGGAGCCCCTCCCATTGAGAGGTAGTTCCTCTACCACTCAAGGGGCTCCACTGAACTTGTAGGGATCTTCAGCGAACCACAGAAAATGACTGAGCAGTCCAATCCCTTCTTCCAATCACCAAATCCTCCAAACCATACTCCCTCCAAGGTCCCCTGGCCTGTACTCCCACACAGGGACACTCATTACCTCCGGCAGAGCTGGCTCCATTTCTGCACAACTGTGTCCCTTAGAAAGTTCCTCTTCATGTTGCGATGGACTGGGTCTCCCTGTCATTCCCACCCACTAGTTCTAATTCTGTTCCCAGAAGTCCCACAGGCGAGGTGGTGCCTTGTGCCCTGTAAGAGCTCTGCAGGGAGCAACAGCGGTCGCTAAGGTCCCAGTCTTTCGACCAGCAGACACAGCTCCAGGCCCTTCAGGCTTTCAGGGAGGACATCACAGCCAGAGGGAGCTTCTCAAACAGAAATATGGTCATGCCACTCTGCTTTAAAAATGTCCAATGACTACTCATTATGCTGAGGAAGAGACGCAGGCCTCCCGCTGCACTCTGCAGGCCTGCACAGTCAGGACTTGGCCGCATCCCTAAACCCCGCGTTGCCCCTCTCTTTCCCCACCTTGTTCTTGGCTCCAGCCACACTGGTCTTCCCTCAGATCCTCAGATCGGCTACCCTTCTTCCCCCTCCTCCCACCAAGGCCTCTGCATTTCTCATGTTCTCTGAAAAGCATCCTTCTCCCCTACCTTTCCACCTAGCTAGTGCCACTCATTCTGAGAGTCTCAACTCAAATGCTGCCACCTATGGGAAGCTCTCCTAAGCCCCTAGTCTATGTCGGCGTCTTCTGCCATCTGCTCCCACAGAAACCTGCTCTTCCTCCTTTAGGGCACTTGAGTGCAGCCTGTCTGTGTGGTGTTTGTTTATTCATTTCTGCCTCCCTCATTAGACATTATGCTGTATAAGGGCAAGGACCGTATCTGCTTCTGTTCTCTTGGCATCCACAGCACCTAGTACAATGCCTGGCATTTAGACAATGCACTAGAATGAATGGTCTCAACCTCGCTCACCCCGCAGTTGCCATCACTCTCCTTTCAACACTGTTTTGGAAAGCTGGACCTCTCCTCCACCAAGATCAGAAAGTAGCAACATCATCCCCAATCTCAGGCAATGCTGGCAGATGCAAAGCTGTCTCCCCCAGGGAGGAACGAGACTTAGTACTAGGGGCTCACCTGGTTCTGCAGGCCTGGCTGCGGGAGGGTCCATCACTTGGGAGCTCTGATTTGGATTTCGAATCCCTCCACAGGGTAGACGCCAGGTGTATTCCGGCTGCGACAAAACTGGTACTTAATAATCAATAACCACACCCAAAAATTACAATTGCACCTACTGTGCCAGGACAGTACTAAATCTGTATTAGTCAAGTATAATTGAATCTTTACGACAACCCAGGCTGTCGCTCCCATTTCACGGGTAAGGAATCTGAGGCTCAGAGAGGATAAGTAATTGCTGAAGGTGTCCAGCAAGCAGAATGGCCAGACTTGGATTTGAACCCAGGTCTTTGTAAATCCAGAGCCAATTTCTTAAGCACTACACTATACTCTGGTGTTTAAAGATGTATACCAGAACGGTCATATGGAAGAAGCTGAAAAAGAGGCCAGGCAGGAGGCTTCTGTAATGCTCCAGGGGAGAGCTGGGATGCCTCAAGTGGGGCTGTGGCAGGGGACTGGAGAAAAGGGGACAAGTGACAGCAGGTATTTGGAGGAAGAATGGTAAGAAGGGAAAAGAGGCCAGGTGCAGTGGCTCACAACTGTAAATTCCAGCACTTTGGGAGGCCAAGGTGGGTGGATCACCTGAGGTCAGGAGTTCAAGACCAGCCTGGCCAACATGGTGAAACCCTGTCTCTACTAAAAATACAAAGTCATCCAGGTGTGATGGCACATGCCTGTAATCCCAGCTACTCAGGAGGCTGAGGCAGGAGAATCACTTGAACTCAGGAGGCAGAGGTTGCAATGAGCCGAGATCGCATCACTGCACTCCAGTCTGGGTAAAAAAAGTGAAACTCCATCTCAAAAAAAAAAAGAAAAAAGGAGAAGGGAAAAGAAAAAAGAGAGCGAGGAAAGGGAAAGGAAAGGGAGAGAAACATGGTGAGGCTCTGATACCCCTGGACTGGGGCCTGGAGGGAGTCCCCCTTCCCACCCTGCACTCTCACTCAGACTTCTCCATCCTAGACCAGTGACCCCAAACAGCTGTGGAGCAGCCCTACAGGATCGTGGCCAGATCCCTGCCCCTGGGTAGCAGGCCAGAGCCAGGCCCTGGACACCCACCTGCCACCACAGTGCTGTTTAGTTCAGAGGGATGCAGTTTCTGACCCCCTCACTTAACCTTCCTCTCTGGAAGGTGTCTGGGGCAGCCTCTGCATGTGCCCTGGAGCAAGGGAGGGACACAGACTCACCAGATGGAAGAGGCGTGAGTTGGGGAGTGGGGGCGGGTGCTCCATGGCCATGGGGGGAGGGGGGTAGCGGATCTGGGACCAGTCCTCGAAGCCGTGGTGTGGTACCATGGCTGGCATGGGTGGGTAGGCGTAAGGGTAGGCACCGCAGAGGTGTTCCGGGTGGGGCTCCACATGGTAGCGCTCTCCAGAGGCCTGCAAGAAAAGCTCACGTCTGGCTTTGGCCTGCAACAGGCTGCACGGGATACCCATCTCATCTCCCTTTCTCTAATTAGAACATTGGCTCTCTGAAGGCTAGTAGGCTGGGTACCAAAGGCTGGTACATGGTCATGAAAGACTGCTACATGGCTACAGAAATCTGGATACATGAGCATGGAAGGCTGCATGAGCATGGAGGGCTGGGTACATATGCATGGAAGGTTGTGACATGGGCACGGAAGGCTGGTACACAGGCACGGAAAGCTAGTACATGGGCACGGAAGGCTGTTTACATGGGCATGGAAGGCTGGGCACATGGGCACGGAAGGCTGGGCACATAGACATGGAAGGCTAGGCACATGGGCATGGAAGGCTGGGCACATGGGCACGGAAGGCTGGTACATGGGAATGGAAGGCTAGCACATGGGCACGGAAGGCTGGGTACATGGTCATGGAAGGTTGGGTACATGAGGATGGAAGGCTGGTACATGGACATGGAAGGCTCATACACGGGCAGAGATGGCTAGTCACATGGGCACGGAACAACAGTGATGACAGCTAATGCGTTGTGAACACTGCCGCTGTACCAAATCTGCTCTAAGACTTTTCCCATACAACTCATCAGTTAACTGGCAGACAATGTCCCAGCCCGAGCACACACCGTGTCCATCGGGCTAGCTCCCTGAGGAAGGTAAGATGATGTCAGTGCTGCCACCTCCCTCAAGCCTCCTCACCTTTGCTTTCCTCTTCTGCTGTCTGAGGGCTTCTCTTGCCTTCTCCTCATCTTTGAACGCTTTTAGCTGAGAGAAGCGGGAGGGAGAGAAGACTGTCCGCACAGGTTGTTTCTGGCCAGGCCTGGATCCAGGGCCTAACCAGCCAAGAGCGCTGACTGGCTGATGCTTCCCTCTGGGCCACCATGCCTGGCCTGGCCCCGGGGAAGGGCCCTGAGGGCCAGGCACAGCCCAGGGTGTTGCTACAGGCCACCTGCTCATCACAGTGGTCTGTGTACAGGTCAAGAGGGTTTACGTGACCCTCGCTGCTTCCGTGCTAACATCTTTTAGTTCCACTCTGTGACAGTAAAGCCCCAGAAGTGACTGTGGAAAGTCAGAGGTGGAGGTATCTTACAGTAAACCTCATCATTGTACAAAGAAAGAGTCAGAGAAGGAAAGGGCCTTGCTGAGGTCAAACACGATTGCAGAGCTGGAGAGAACCAGTGAGTGTGCTGATGTCCAGCCTCACCAGGGCCCTCCAATCCACACCCCCTCTCCCCAAGAGGACAGACCAGTTGCCCTTCCTGGGTCCAGCCACTCTCACCTGGGCATTCGACAGGGTGACCTGGGCCTGCAGCTTCTCCACTTGCTTCTTCAGCTCTTCCTTCTCCTCATTCATGCGCTCACGATCGCTGCGCTCCCTCTGGAAGTCCTCCTCAAAGATCTTCACCTGGTGTGGAGGGAGGGTGAAGAGAGGGCGGGTGACCGTTCTGAGTAGGGGTTCCCACCTCCTCAGGCACGGACTCCCATGCCTCCTGCTGGGGTCACAGAGGGCAGAGCTGGGGGTCGTCATGGGGAGTGGGACAGGTACACCTCCAGCCCCCCCCAACTTCAAACAGAGTGGTTCTGTGTCCTAATATCTTACATTCTGGGCTTCAAAGTAGGACTTTATTGGAACGAAGGATCTATGGCTTTTTTTTTTTTTTTTTTTGAGATGAAGTCTTGCTCTGTCGCCAGGCTGGAGCACAGTGGTGCAGTCTTGGCTCACTGCAACCTCCGCCTCCCAGGTTCAAGCGATTCTTCCACCTCTGCCTCCCAAGTAGCTGGGACTACAGGCGTGTGTGAAACGCCCGGCTAATTTTTGTAATTTTAGTAGAGACGGGGTTTCACCATGTTGGCCAGGATGGTCTCAATCTCTTGACCTCATGATCCACCTGCCTCAGCCCCCCAAAGTGCTGGGATTACAGGTGTGAGCCACCGCGCCCAGTCGGATCTGTGGCTTTTTAAAAAAAGATTGAAAGCTACCAACCAGTGCAATCCTTTCACTCCACTGAGACCCACAGGGGCAGTGAGCACAGAACCAGAGTGTGGTGGAGACTGGAGTCTCAATCTGCTGGTTCTGAGAGCAGGCACCCTACAAACTCTGCTAGGTGGGCTGGGAGGGGCCTGCCTCTGTCTCAGCCTGTAGTGCAGATTAGCCGAGACACTGGCTAGGTTCAAGATAGTTTAGGAGAATCAAAAGCACAGGATTAAATAGCATAGAGACAATGGCAGAGCCATCACTTTTCATTTCCTTTCAACCCAATCCTTCTGTGTCCCGCAGGGTTAGCAGGTCTTTAATACCTTTCTAGTATTCAATCTCCTTTAAATAAAGGGGAAAGGAACCCTAGTTCAGATCCTTCATCCGGCAAGAGTATCTGGCTGGAGTTTAATAACATTGTTTTGTTTTTATTGTGTTTATTGCTTACAGATACTTTCTACTTGTGACAAATAATAAATGGGTTTTCCATTTACGGTAGTGATATAAAGCTCCCTTTCAAATTCATTTATTTAGAGTTTATTTTATTTTATTTTATTTTTTTGAGACGGAGTTTTGCTGTTGTTGCCCAGGCTGGAGTGCAATGGCACGATCTCGGCTCACCGCAACCTCCGCCTCCTGGGTTCAAGCAATTCTCCGGCCTCAGCCTCCCGAGTAGCTGGGACTACAGGCATGCACCATCATGCCCAGCTAATTTTTGTATTTTTAGTAGAGACGGGGTTTCACCTTGTTGACCAGGATGGTCTCGATCTCTTGACCTCATGATCCACCCGCCTCAGCCTCCCAAAGTGCTGGGATTACAGGCTTGAGCCACCGTGCCCGGCTAGAGTTTATTTTTTAATACTAGGTAAATAATAGCATGGGTCGGGCACAGAGCTGGCTAAATCATAAAGTGGTACAGGAGCCACTTAAGCTAGGGTTATGGTGCTGGAAGGATAAACCTAGAGCCAGATGGGGGCCGTGGCCAATGGCCAGAAAGTGGATTACTAATTACAGGTTCCATGTGATTCCAAGCCGTCTGGGCCCTCAGGAAAGCTCCAGCTCCCACTGAGCACCTCCCACCTGACTTCCTCTCAGAGGCCTCACCTGCTGTTTCAGCAACTCGTTCTGCGTGACCAGCTCCTGTTTCCTTAGGAGGCCCCCTGCTCCTTCTGGGCTCCCAAATGCTGTTGGTGGAGATGATGGGGGGGCTTGGATACTCAGTGCCTCCTCCAGGGCCTGGAATCAGGAAGAGAAAAGATGGAACCATCAGCAGGAACCCCTGGAAATCAGGCCCCTTTGGAGGGGTCATCCTCAGGGACCTTCTTCCTAATAATGATACTACTATAGCCACCCCCAGCAGTCCTATTTAATAAATGCTACCCTATTTATTAGCATTCTACATGGATCATTTCATTGAATCTTCTGCACAGTGCCATGAAGAAAAGATTATGATCATCATCCTCATTTTACAGATGTGAGAACTGAGACTCAGAAACCTGAAGGGACTCATCCGAGGTCACACAGCTAGTAAGTGGCAGAGCAGGGATTCAAGCCCAGCATATGCTCTTACCCAGAAGGCTAAACTGGGGTTGACATGTAGAAGGGGAAACCTCCCCTTCCCTGAACAGGTGTGGCTCAATTCTTACCATCCAGACCTAGAAGGAACATTAATCCTCTGGGGGAAGCTTCAGTCTCCCCAACGACTGCCCTGCCCTGAGATTCTTCAGCTTCAGCAACTCATTCCCATCCAAACCACCCCTTCCATCCTCAACTCTTCTGTAGAAAGAGTAGACTGGATTTAATTTCTACTTAGTTAATATTTTCCCTTTCTAACCCTAAAAATGGGCTGAAATATCACCAAATAACTTTTTGAAAATAAAAAAGTACTCTTGCTGGGCACGGTGGCTCACGCCTGTAATCCTAGCACTTTGGGAGGCCGAGATGGGTGGATCACCTGAGGTCAGGAGTTCAAGGCCAGCCTGGCCATCATGGTGAAACCCCATCTTTAAAAAAATAAATAAATAAAATTTAAAAAGTACTCTTAATCTATCATGTTCAGAAAATACTTTTCTTTATGTAAATAGTGTGCTCACATCTTCTCAAAGCTTTCTGTTAACTGTGTTTCCCCTTTAACTCTGTTAGCACATTACTCAGAAGTCTGGAACATCTCTCAAGACCGGTCACCCTGTACTTATCACCACTTGGACTTCAGCCCCAGGACAGCTGGGCCTCCCCTCACATGCCTGGGCATCACCTATGGGCCTCCCTGGACCGGGGGGAGACAGAGACCTGGCCCAACTTGGACTCAGGCTTCCATCTGGTCTCCTCAGCTTCCCTAGACACAAAGAAATTGTAGGACCAAGAGAAAATTCAGGAAGCTCCATGGGGAAGTTAGGGCTCCACTTTATCTTCCTAGTCCACCCTACTGTTGTTGTTTTTTTTTTGGAGACAGAGTTTCACTCTTGTTGCCCAGGCTGGAGTGCAATGGTGCAATCTCGGCTCACCATAACCTCCACCTCCCGGTTCAAGCGATTCTCCTGCCTCAGCCTCTCAAGTAGCTGGGATTACAGGTATGTGCCACCACGCCTGGCTAATTTTGTATTTTTAGTAGAGACAGGGTTTCTCCATGTTGGTCAGGCTGGTCTTGAATTCCTGACCTCAGGTGATCCCGCCCACCTCAGCCTCCCAAAGTGCTGGGATTGCAGGTGTAAGTCACTGTACCTGGCCTCCACCCCACTTTTTAGATGAAATGACTGAGGTCTTGAGACAGGGAGATGCCTGAGGTCATGAGCACAGAAGGCTACCTGCCCTGCATCACTCATCCACATGGGTGTCTATCCCCAGCTCTGCCAAGAAAACCTCCAAGGTTATCTTTCTGATTAGCAGTGTGGACAATTCTCTGCCTGGATTTAGAGCCCCAAGTCCCCCAGCTCAGGACAGATCATTTTTTTCTCTAGAAACAGGTCAAGAACCCCAGACTTGGCATAATCAGTGTTTACAAAAACCGAAATCAAAAAGAAAGGGTTTCCCCAGCTGGCGTAGGAATGCTGAACTCATGCCAGAGTTCACTGTGACCAGGGTCAGGATGCAGCGGGAAAGGAAAAACAATTAGCAAGAAAGGAAAAGCAGAGCCATGAACTTAACTCCTGAGGCCCTCAAGAATGTTTCCTTTCAAAGCTCCCTCCTGTCAGCTTCCATCTTTGAAACCCTACTGGACGGTAGGCAGTGCTAGAACTCAGATAGCAAAACTGAGGATCAGGGCTCAGATGGCAAAACTGAGCTGGAGAGGCTAAGCTGGGACTAGACCACTCTGCTTGGCTCAGATCAGAGGGTTTCTGCTTTCCCCAGCCTCCACTCTGGGGGCCCCATCTCCCTGGATCCCACTGCACAAGGGCAGGGCCCTCAGCCTCTACCCTCCTCCCACTCCCTTCAGTGCTTCCTGAACACGTGCTCAGTGCCAGGCGCTGTGCAAGGAGCCAGGGGCAGACACCTTGGTGAAGGTGTGCACCTCCCACTGCCAGGTGGGAAGACAGAATCAAGTAAGTGATGATGAGCCACGAGAAGCGGTGTGAGAGAAGTTGCTGGTACCTTAGGAACATAGACCAGGGCAAGCTGAATGAGACTCGGGGAAGGCTTTGCTGAGCAAATGAGGGTAAAGTGAGTCCTGACAAGCAGGGTGGGCAGGTGAGGCGTAAAGGGAAGTGTGCACCTCCAGAAGGAAGAGCGACACAGGCTCATCCAAGGGCTGGGTCACTCTGGGTGTGGGAGGCAATGGCAGAGCAGATGGGAAGCAGGACGCCAGCTGGCTGACTGGGGGTTACCCTTCCTGAGCTGAAGGGCTGGGGCACCAGTGACGGGGTGGGCATTGCAGCTGGACTCAAGGGAGCCCTGCCCAGCCAAGGGACCCAGGCCGAGGCACCCACCTTGTTGAGCCGCTGGATCTCTTTTTCCTGGTACTCGCGCTGCCGGGTGAGCGGGCTCAGCTGATCCTGTAGGTACTTGACCTTTTGGCGCAGCTCCTTGGCCTCCGCTGTCAGCTGTTCCTTGTCGGTCTGCAGGGAACACGGGGTTGGTAAGCGGGGTAAGGGTGGCCTCTCCAGGAGGCTTCGGACTCCCTGTCCTGCCTGGCCTAGCCTTTACCAGTGCCAACCTTTCTCCCTTGGCCATCGCTCCACAATGCTCACATGCAAGGCACCTGGGGTCGGCACGGTAATGTCCACACGGTCCTGCCCTCAATTATTATGTGTCAATTTAAAATAATAACAAAAAGCAGAAAAAGCAGAAGCTCAGTTGAGTAAAAGACCTTGGATTCTGACACCAGTTCATCCACAAGCAGCCGAGATCCCAGGCACTGCCACCGCCCTCTCTTGTCTAAGCTTACCTACCGGTTACAGGTACAGGGTTCCTAACATGAGTCACAGAGAGGCCTCTGGAGGGCTGTGAGCCCCAAAACTGAATGCAAAATTTTGTCTGTGTGTAATGTGCTAGAAAGAAAAGCCATAGTTCTGACCAGATTCATGTGGGGGGTCTTCTGTGATCCACAGAAAGCGATGAACTACTGATAATCCCTAACAGACACTTCAGCACGTACGGCCTCGGAGCCTAGAAGAGAGATGATACTCCCAGAGAGAAATGTGGCGTAAGGCAGTGAGTGCCCCTCCGGAAAAGAACAAAGTACTGTGGGACTAAAAGAAAGATCGCCACAGCTGAGGGAAGGCTTCCAAGAGGTGGTTCCATAGGGGCTTCATCACAGCCAAGGGATGGCCCTTGGACAGCATCAGGCCCCAGCCCTGTAATATGTTAAGCAACAAATGTCCAGAGAGGGGAAGGGACATAGCCAAGGCCCCACAGTGAGCTGGGGCTAGAACCCAGGTTTCTGTTCCCTTGCTCTCTCCCCTACCACGTCAAAGGAAGTATTTAAACTACAGGATGCAGCACAGTGCAGTGGAAAGACCAGGCACATCCCCAAATAAACTATACATTCCTACGTGTACATAGGTGGGAGAAAGGTCTGGAAACAGATGCACCAAAACAGTGACAGTGGTTCCCTCTGGGGAGGGCCTGGAATCATGGTGGGGGAAGGTGGTCCAAGGAAACTTTCACTTTGCAGTGTGTGGACATTTCGTAACTGTGTATTCACAGCATGTGATTAGGAGATCAGCTGCAGCAGTTAGTTTTCACCAGCCCTGTGTGACCTTTAGTATTCTACAAACCACCTTGTGAGCTGTTTCCATCCAGAGACTGATTGCAGAGGGTAGCCTTGGTCAGAACTCCATGGGAGGTACTCTGGACTCCCTGCCAACAGGCTCCCGCACGGGCATGGCCTTTTCCGAAATGTGTACTTATCTACAGGGCCACCCCTTGTCATGAAACGTCCTATCTTCCCTGAAGCTGACAGGGAAAAGTGCCCTCGGATTCCAGAGATTTGTCTTACCTACCATTGTGAACAAAGGGAGGGGCCAAAGAGCCAGGATGTCTGGCCAAGAGTAACCAGATGTGATCGTGCACTCATAAGGAAAGACAGAAGTGTCCTTCCTACCACAGCTCCAAGTTATGGGGGTGTCACAGATGCAGGCTGACTGCTAAGATAAGGCCCCTAGTGTCCCATGCTGATGGGGCAATCTGTGTTGGAAACATCCATTTCTAAGCTAGGAAAAAGACCATGCCCAGTTCCTATGGAGGGGAAAACATGGTGACATAAATAAAATCTCCCGAGATTCTGGCAGTCAAGTGGCCTTTTCTCTCCAAGGTCCGGAGGGGCCCTGGCTGGTGTCAGTCATACATATGACTGGACAGATACTACTATTTCAGGGGACCTGTTGTTTCCCTGCAAGAAAAAATCTGGTCCCCCTTATGCCCACTCTCTGATCTCTGAAACTTCTTTGTAACATTTCTTTTTTCCCTTAGACAAGGTCTCATTCTATCACCCAGGCTGGAGTGCAGTGGCACGATCTCAGCTCACTGCAACCTCCGCCTTCCAAGTTCAAGCGATTCCCATGCCTCAGCATTCCGAGTAGCTGGGACTATAGGCATGAGCCACCATGCCCAGCTAATTTTTGTATTTTTAGTAGAGACAGAGTTTCACCATGTTAGCCAGGCTGGTCTTGAACTCCTGACCTCAAGTGATACACCCGCCTTGACCTCCCAAAATGGTGGAATTATAGGCATGAGCCCCTGTAATGCCTGGCCATACTTTTTTCTTTTAAAGAAATAGGGTCTTACTCTGTTGTTCAGTCTGGAGTGCAGTGGCACAATCACAGCTCACTGCAGCTCAAGAAATCCTCCCATCTCAGCCTCAGCAGCTAGGTCTATAGGTGCATGGTACTACACCCAACTAATTTTTAAAATTTTGTACAGACAAGGTCTTGCTATGTCACCAAGGTTGGTCTTGAACTCCTGGCCTCAAGCAATCCTCCTGCCTCGGCCTCCCAAA
The DNA here is from genome assembly GCF_009761245.1 of Sapajus apella. Classification (NCBI taxonomy): domain Eukaryota; kingdom Metazoa; phylum Chordata; class Mammalia; order Primates; family Cebidae; genus Sapajus; species Sapajus apella. The sequence goes on along the minus strand of NW_022437011.1, from coordinate 688,158 downwards.
GTGCCATGATCACCGGCGCAAGCCATCACACCTGGCCTTCTCTGCAATACTTAACACGGTTTTACTTATTTGCTTCTGTAATTAGTTGTCTGGCACCTCTTCCCCCGCAAAGGCAGGGCTGTTCCCCTGGACTCTATGTCCAACACAGTGCCTGAGGCAGGATCTGAGCACAAACGCCTGGAAGAATGGGTAGGTGGAGCTCTATCTCATGCTGTAGCCCCTCCCTCACAAATCGCCATCACTACGCTGAACAATTAGCAGCATCCCACCCCACCAAGCGCCATAGAGCTGGCCTGCTAGGATCTTTTTTTTTTTTTTTTTTGAGACAAAGTATCACTCTTGTTGCCCAGGCTGGAGTGCGATGGTGCAATCTTGACTCACTGCAACCACTGCCTCCCAGGTTCAAGCGATTCTCCTGCCTCAGCTACCGGAGTAGCTGGGATTACAGGCACCTGCTGCCACAGCTAATTTTTGTATTTTTAGTAGAGACAGGGTTTCATCATGTTGGCCACACTGATCTCAAACTCCTGACTTCAAGTAATCCATCCACGCTGGCCTCCCCAAGTGCTAGGATATTGGAAGCATTTGAGAGCAGGCCCTAAGCCTGGTATAAACAGAACTTAAAGAAACTGGCCATAAACAGAATATCTATAGTACTGTGACATCCTCGTGAGGGCAGTGACGCACATTGCTAGAGGTTGTTGGATTACTGGAGCTGGGGAAAGACCTAACCCGCCCTTGGGTGGAAGACTGCTCAGGGGGGCTTCTGAACCATACACAATATCATGAGCGACAAGTGCCTTAGACATGTTCCAGCTGCAGCAGATAAACGGCCAGAGCCTGTTTCTTGCCACTAAAGAATGCTTTGTTCCCTGCAAGAATGCTTTCAGTTAAATGATGATTATCACTTGCTGGCTGTCAATAAATGTGTGGGTCAAACTCTGTTCAAGGCTCTCAGCTGGGAATGCCGAGGCCCCGTCTGTCCCATACCTTTTTGCTCTCTATCTCTGTCTGTTTCTTAATTCCTGCAGCGCCGCCTGGGTTGGGGTCTCTACAACCGAGCTGGTATCAGTACTGGGATTACAGGTGTTGGCCATCACGCCTGGCCACCTGGTTGGATCCTCTATACTGTGTGTTTCCCTGTATAATTCCCCAGTCCCTACGATTTTAATGGAACACAAAGTTCTGAATAAAAACAAGAAAATGTGAAAAGCTGCAGTTAATGGAACCTTCTCAATTTTCAGACGGGAAACTGCAGCGCAGAGAAGGAACATGCCCGTGTTTTTGGTCACACAACTCTTTGGCACTTGACCCCCGGATCTCTTGACTCTTGCCCCTGGCTTGTTTGCTTCACTGAACTGTGCTAATGCAGAGGGGAGCTGATTCTGCAGGGACCAGCAGCCACACTTGCCTCCTCCATTTCAATCTTGGACTTGGCCAGAAGGAGCTTGCGGTCAAAGTCACGCTGCTTCTGCTCCCGCTCAGCCTCCAGGTCAGTCACCTGCTTCTGCAGGTCAGCCAGCTTCTGGCGCAGCTCAGTGATCTGGGTTGAGGCAGAGAGAGGAGGGAGTGTGTGAGTCACGGATGCAGAGCGCTTCCAGGGTGTGGGCAGGGCCTGGCTGCCCCAACTTCTCCTCTGAGCCATACTGGGGTGCAGCACAGCCACTCCCCAAGGTTCAACGCTGCTAAAGAGGCAGCGAGATGAAGACCAGGCATGCCCTGTGGGCGCGGCCAGAAACCCCACATTACCTTCTGCTCGTACTGCTGCTTCATAGACCGGAAATGCTGGTCCCACTGCTTGTTCACTTCGAGCAGCTGTGAGGAGAGACGAATTAGCGGGAGATAAGCCCAGAAGGAACAAGGAGCGCCAGCTCCTGCCCCATGTACACTAGCATCCTAAGGTGCACTCAGTGTGTGTGAATAGCTGCTACAGACACTGTCTCCCTCCCTCAGCTCTCAAAAACTCAATGTTGCTCGAAAGCCATTCACCTTTATCAACTGCTGCATTTTACCTTGCCAGGAAAGCAAGATTAACATTAAGATATGGAAACTACATCATTTCAGCGAATAATTATGCAATACACACACCTCTTTGGAGGACAGCCTGGGATTATGTGTTGAAATTTCACATTGTCATCATCTTTAACCCAATCATTGCACTCTGAAAAATTTAACCAACAGACGCACTTACACAAGTGCGCAAAAATATACATCAAGGCTAATCATCTCAGCAATATCTGTATTACAAAAAAATCCAGAGGCCAATCTAAGCACAGCAGATAGGTTAAGTAAATGATAGTTTAAACAGACAATGTGCAGCTACTAAGAAAACAAGAAAATAGGCAGCCAGGCACAGTGGCTCATGGCTATAATCCCAGCACTCTGGGAGGCCGAGGTGGGCCAATTGCTTGAGTCCAGGAGTTCGAGACCAGCCTGGAGAATATGGCAAAACCCCATCTCTATAAAAATATAAAAATTGGGCCGGGCGCGGTGGCTCACGCCTGTAATCCCAGCACTTTGGGAGGCCGAGGCGGGTGGATCACGAGGTCAAGAGATTGAGACCATCCTGGTCAACATGGTGAAACCCCATCTCTACTAAAAATACAAAAAAAATTAGCTGGGCATGGTGGCACATGCCTGTAATCCTAGCTACTCAGGAGGCTGAGGCAGGAGAATTGCCTGAACCCAGGAGGCGGAGGTTGCGGTGAGCCGAGATCGTACCACAACACCCCAGCCTGGGGTACAGGAAATAAACCTGTCTCAAAAAAATAAATAAATAAATAAATAAATAAATAAAAAATAAAAATAAAAATTAGCTGGGCATGGTGATATGCACCTATAGTCCCAGGAGGCTGAGGTGGCAGGGTCACCTGAACTTAGGAGGTGGAGGTTGCAGTGAGCCGAGATTGTGCCGCTGCACTCCAGCCTGGGCAAGCAAAGTAAGACCCTGACTAAAAAAAAAAAAAAAAAAAGATAAAAGAAAAAGAAAGAAAATAAGGCATCTACCACACTTCTTCAGTTCTAAAATGACATCATCCACCATACTCTTGATGCAACAATTCCTCAGGGAAGAAAAACAACCCTACATCATCAACTAAATAAAACAAAAGGAGGAGGTGTATCCCAATGTTGGGACTCAAAAAACGATACCCCCAAAGTGAAGGCCTAGGAGCAAAATTTTTCCCTGACCTTCTGCTTCTATCTTTCATCCCTCATTCTCCCCCCCGTAACCAGAGAAACTAGAATTCCTCTTCCCCAACGTGCAAAGAAACCAGAACCCTACTCCCCCAAAGCCAACCATCAAACCTAAAAATATTACTGTAACCTCTCCCATCTGTGAGTGTCAGAGCTGGCCGTAAAGAAATTCTCTGACCTACTCTGTCTAATACTAGGTCATAAAATCCTAGGGCCAGAGGGTGTCTTGTTCTATACCTGGGTGGATGGAATACTATGCAGAGAGGTCAAGAAGAATCCAGACAGGCAGACAGGCCTTCCTGGTTTCCCCATTCAGACTATTACCAGCAGATTATTCCCTTCTATCCAATCACCTTTCTACACACTGTCCACACTTCATCCAATCTAAAGCACAATAATGGACAGTTTTCCCTGTACCTCTGGGCCTTCATGCTGACGGTTCCCATGCCATGTAAACTTTGATTAGATAAATCTGTTATGCTTTTCTCTTGTTAAACTGTCTTTTGTTATGGGAGTATTGGCCCTGACTCTTAAGATGGGTCATAAGGATTCACATCAATTTCAAAAACATTGTATGTGATAAAAAAATTACTAAGAATTGAAGGAACATAGTATATCTTATAGATATGAATAGATACCCTCAAAGACAGTTAATTGTTTTTTTTTGGAGGCAGGCCCAGGCCGGAATGCAGTGGTGTGATCATGGCTCACTGCAGTCTTCTGAGGTCAAGTGATCCTCCCACCTCAGCCTCCCAAGTACCCGGGACTACAGCTATGTACTACCACAGCCAGCTAATTTATTTTTTATAGAGACAGGGTTTTGTTATGTTGTCTGGGCTGGTCTCAAACTCCTGGATACAAGTGATCTTCCTGCATCAGCCTCCCAAAGTGCTGGGATTACAGGAATGAGCCACCATGCCTGACCCAGTGAATTTTTTAAAAAACAAAAGAAAAAATAATCTCTAAAACAGTATATGTATACACACACACACATACACACATACACATATATGTATACTTTCATTTTTCTACTTTGGAAAAAAACAGGATTATGCAATGAACTATAATTAGGTATGGTTTTCTCTAGGAGGTGGTATTCTTGATCTTTTTGTAATGAGCATTATATCACTTTTGAAATCAGAAAAAAACAACGCTTATAACAATACAAAAAGAAATAAAACTAATATACACATAAGAACTAATATGCACATAAAGTTTTTATGCACAAATAAAACTAATATGCACAAAAGAAGCTTTCAAATGTATGGGAGGACGAGGGTGGGCAGGCAGGCTCGGGGTTCTAGAGAAGAACCTGGGCTGTGCAGAGAAGGGCTAGACGGAACAGACAGAACAGTGTCTACCAAAAAGGAGCTGCACGGAGACCCCGGGTCTGGAAAGACTGGACTAGACTGGGGGTGTGAGGCAAGGGAGGAACACACATTAGATCCATGGGAAAAGGCAGAATGAATTGCGGCACAAGGACGCTGCTGTGTGACTTCTCTTTCTTGGCAGCAGAGAGAAACTAAGAGTCTCTTACAAAACAGCTCCTGAACCTTAGAGGTGCTGGGGGGTGGGAGGAGCAGCATTTAAACTACCTAAGGCGCTGGCCATCACCTTAATGAAGTTTAGGAAGCCACCCAGTATTCTGTGGCAGGTTTCAGCTGCTGGCTGGTCTTTTTCATTCCTGCCTATGAAAATTCTTGAAATGGGAGTCCAGAATATCTGAAAAGTAGCTACATGAATAGAGGTAGCTTGTGTGTGTGTGTTTTGAGAAGGAGTCTTGCTGGAGTGCAGTGGCATGATCTTGGCTCACTGCAATCTCCACCTCCCAGGGTCAAGCAATTCTCCCTGCCTCAGCTGGGATTACAGGCATGCACCACCATGCCCAGCTAATTTTTTTGTACTTTTAGTAGAGATGTGGTTTCGCCATATTGGCCAGGCTGGTCCCGAACCCCTGACCTCAGGTGATCCACTGGCCTTGGCATCCCAATGTGCTGGGATTATAGGCATGAGCCACCACACTCAGCTGTGGTAGATTTTAAAGTTAAAAATTTTGACAGTAAATTCATGGAGCCTCCGGGCTAGTCGGAAGTGGCCTTAATCCCCTTCTCCCATGATGGGCCCTCCCTAAACCAGCTTTAGAGGGTCCCTCCACTCCCATCATTGATGATGAAACTTGCCTAACTTATTACAACCTCTTTCCACCATCCGAGGTCTACCATGGGAGCCTGCCTAAACTCTACACCCAACAATTTTAGGCCATGACCCAAATGCCACTTCCTCAGAGTGACCACTGTAGACAGAGGGACTGATCGAGAGAGGACAGTACAGGGCAAGGAGGCAGACTTCATCCGTGGGCAGATGGGTTCATGGTCCCATGCCGCCTCCTCATCGTGACGTGAGGCCTGCATGACTCAGGAGGCCAGAGCAAGCCTTTGTGCTGCTAGTCCTGGGAGGGAGGAAGGATCCTCCCACCGCCACCACCACCCCAGCCACCTACCTCACTGCGCTGCTGCTCCAGCATCTTCACCTTCTTCTCAGCTGCACCCAAGGCCCCCACCTCTGGGACCTTACCTGCCATCACACTAGCCTGGGGAGAAGCACAGAGGAGCCTTCACCAAAAACTCAATACAATTTATCTCACCCACTGCGTACCCTCTAAGGCCCGTCACCCCTGTGGCCCCAGCCCTCGGTCTCCTATCTCCCTACTCCTCCCACCTGCCAGGACACCACTAACCATCCCAGTCATGACTGGTCCCCTTCTGGAAGCCCACAGATGATGATCCTTCCTCCTTGACTCAGAGTGGCTGCTAGGCCCTCTCCTGCTCCCCTCCCACGGCCACTCTCCCTGCTTAGGCACGACCTCTAAGGTACTCCCAGCCACTCTGCTCACCCGCTATACACATCAGCCAAAAACTCTCTGGCCTGGAAGGTAAGAAATTTGAGGTATAGATAGATATAGATATATTCATTCTACAAAATATACATGTTTGATAAAACTTTTATAGAAGTTAAAGTGATATGCTTATTTAAAAACATTTTTAGAAAGATGCAGAAATAAAGATCTGAGTATATGCATGATTAGTACAAATAGGTATTTCCTATCTCTGTCCTCTGTCCAGACTAAAGCAGAGTCATCCAGCAGCACTGAGTACACCCAGTGCTCAGCGGCTAAATGCCATTTTCTTTCTATTAAAAAGAAACAGGGCTGCTTTGAGAAGTGGTTCATTCCAGGTCTGGAACAGATAAAATATAAGGTGAGTTTGGTGCATCTTACAGTGCCAGAAAGTAAGGCAGTATTCAGATGAATCACAGTAATAATAATAGCAATGAAAGGGGCATGTCAAAGGGCACAGGCAACAACCTGAAAAAACTCCTATGGCCAAAACAGAAACACTCAGAACAGCAAAATACATCACAACAGTATTGCATTATAAGTTACAGCAGGAAATAAATATTCTTGAGTTCATACTGATAGAACAAAACAACTGAATAAATAAATAAATTGGGGGAGAAGGGACAGCTCTTCCTTACAAAAGAATTCCGATTAATAAGTGTAGGAGGAATGAAGAAAACACTAAATCACCATTAGATTACTACAGCAATTGCTGCGGCAGGTGGAGATCCACCAACAGACACTAAAATTAGTGAGTGAAAGTTTAAGAAAAAATAGAGTATTGACATAGTTTCAAAGTTTCTCCTGAAAAATAAACATTTATTAATTACAAAGGGAAAATTGGTCACTTGATGGCAAAGAAACTTGAAAGACAGCACCCTGACCAAGTGATGAAGGTTAACAGTAGTAAAACATTGGCGTCATGTACCCCTGATATGCTGGCTTGAGAAATGTTCTGCACACTCGGACGTACACAGAACGTCACCTGTGTGAGATCCCTGCCAAAACACATCACCTCAATCTCATCATGAGATCCAATCACTTGGGAGGCATCAATCATGACAGCAAATAAGTCGAAACTGAAGAACATTCTACAAAATAACTGGCCACTATATAACCCAAAAGAGTCAAGGTCATGAAAAGCAAGGAACAACTAGGAACTGTCGCAGACTAGAGGAAAAGAGGGAGGGAAGACAACTGAATGCAATGTGGGATCCCAGACTCCATGCCGGCACAGAGACGGGACAGAGTGCAAATCTGATGAAATCTGAGTAAAGTCTATAGTTTACTAAGCAGTACATACCGTTAATTCCTAGTTTTGATCATTCAACCATAGTTCTCTAAGATGTTACCGTTAGGGGGGAGATAGAGGAGGGGAATAGGGGAACTCTCTGGACTATTTTTGGAACTCTTCTGTAAGTTTAGTTATAGCAAAATAAAAAGGTTTAAAAAAAATAGCAAGTGCTTGGGTGAAACAGCAGACAAAGCCAGCAGTCCAGAGGGTGTGTGTCAACTCTATCTCCAAGCCCCTCGGTGATGGACACCAAGACCCTTGCCTTCTCTGGGCTTCAGTACAATAAGAAGCTCAAACAGAAGAGGGTCTCCGCAGTCCCCATCTGGACTTCTGACATCATCCGTCCGCCATCATCCTGGAGTCAGATTCTCTCTATTCTCAGTGTTCTCTTTCCCTTCTCATCGCACCCCGCAGAGGCTTCGGGTAGAGCTGAAGGCAGAGCTTGCCCCCTACAGGCTCAGGCCTGTAATCACACCTTAGCACCCGGGAGCAAGGTGAGGGGGAGCCCTTCAGGTAAGGTCACCCTCTTTGAGAAAGGGAACAGAGAGGCCCGACCCCTTGAAATCTGTGGCATCCTGGATGGGAGCTGTGCTTAGCAAAAAGGAAAATGGGTTACTGGGGAAGGAGGAAGAAGGTGGAATCTACGGTGGTGTACCCTGAACCTCCGAGAGGGAGACAGGAGTCCACGTGGAGTCAGCAGAGCTGGCTGCTGGCACCAAATCTGCCCTAAAGAGCAACAGCTTAATGTTCACTGTTGATGACGCTAAACTTACTTCACATGCATTGCATCACTGAATCCTCACAACCACCCCTTGAGGTAGGTGTTACTATCTTCATTTTACAGAGGAAAGTGAGGCCTAGGAGTCTTGTGTGACTTATCCAAGGTTGCAGCGCTGGTGAAAGGTGGAGCCAGTATTCCACCTGCATGCGACTCCAAGGCACATCCTTCACCCCTCTGTAACACAGGCCTCTTATGGGACAGGTGATCCTGGGGCGCAAGGGCAAGTCACTCCCACTCTCTCATAGGGCAGTAAGAGCATCTGGCTTGGGGCTCTCAAGGAAAATGACTTGAGATTAAAGGGCACAGGAAAAGTAAAGAGACCGGCCCAGGGAATTCCACACCTGAGCAGCTCAGGGAACCCAGGGGAAAGCAGCCGAGCGCACAAGTCCCTTCCACGGGAGGGCAGACAAGGCAGGATCTGATTTGGGGAATAAAGGAAAGAAAAGAGGTTCTCCATGGTCTGGGATTCAGAAGACCAGGGAAGAGCAGACTTTCGCCATTTATCAGCATGTCTCCCTGGCCATACCCTACGTCTGCCTGACAGCAGGTCACACAGAAATCCTGATTATATGATGTTACATGGCCTCTCCAAATCTATGGCCATAGCTATAGAATGGAATAACAGTCCCAGCCTTTCCTACTCTATATGTAGAGATGAGGCCCGAATAAGATAATAGATTTGCAAGTCCTAGGGTAATAACTACTATTGCATAGGTGTAGAGTGGGTTAAAAACACTGAGCCCCTCTGTTCAGCTATTAAACCCCATTAAAGGGGGAAATAAAAACATGTTGGCAAAGAGGTGGGACTCAGCTCTGCAGCAAGGGGAATGGTAATGACTGGGGAAGGGGCGCAGAGTCTGCTCCTGCTTGGGACCTGGATGTGGCCAGGCTGGGACTAGAGGAGGATGGGGGAATGGGCCAGCTCTGCAGCATCACCAGACTACACTGACGCTGGCCAGCTCCCTCCCCTCTCCACTTTAGAGGCTCCGGAGACAGAATCCCAGGAGCTTAGCAGAATCCAAGGGGGCTTGCTCAACCGAGCAACCTAATTCTGCCAGGAATATCAAAGATGTTAAACTGACTTTTGGGAGCCACTCTCTAAGACGGACCTTGACAAACTGGAATGTATTTAGGGAACGCACCCAGACTGAGCAAAGGACTCAACATCACCTATGAGCAATGGCTGAAGGAACTAGAGCTATTAAGCCAGGAGGAGAGAAGGCTTGTGTGGCCCACAGAGCTACAGGGACTGCCAGCAGCCTCTAAGCATAGAGGTCAGGCCAAGTGAAGAAAAAGGCATGTAACAGCTAGAACCTTCTACAGTGGCACTGGCTGCAGGAGGGAGTAACCTCACTGTCACTGGAGGTAGTAAGCAGAGGCTGGGTACCAGCAACCAAGAATGCTGCAGAAGGAATTTCTGACCACCTACCTGCTGCTGTCTGGCCACCATCTTCTTGCCTGCCCCTTCCATCTTCGGTGAGCCTGGCCGCCCAGAGGCTCCCTCTTTGTTACCACTGCTCATCAACAACTTCTTGAGCTCCAAATTTTCCTCCCTGGGATGGAGGTAAACAGACAAGTCACAATGCTGGCCCTGAGTTCAGAAACCTACAGGGCTTCTTAATGCTCACTATCACATGAGTTGCAGCTAAGCCCCAGGGAGTACTGCAGGATCCTGAAACCTGCCCTCAGGGAAAGCCAAAAAGGGCATCCTTCAGCCACCTTGCTCTCAACCTGTGGGCTTCCCTGGAGGTCTCTGACTGTCCGTGACAGGGTTTCCCCAGCTGTGGAATATCTATGCAGGCAAGACCTTCAGAATGTATCCAAACACTGCATTAAATAGCCCTGGATCACATTCTAGTGAGAAAGTGATGCCCTTTCCAATTATCTTCACATTTCCTATGTAGAGCATGCAGACGATGTGAGCTTGGTGCTAACAGGTCCTGGCACACCTCCAGTTACTCCCCAGTCTCCCTCGTTAACACAGAAATGCAGGCTGCAGGCTCAGTGCCTTCAATGTGCAATCATACTTAGCCTGAATTTATTAACATCCTTTCATTTTCATTGTATTTAGTGTTATCTTCTATTCATCATAGGTAATGCTTTTTTCCATTTACTCTAGTTAAAGTTTCCTTTATAACTTTAAGTGAAAATATGAATCGAATTCAAGAAAAATCCTAAGTAGCTAATAAGGCAGGTGATAGAGGATAACGTAAAATCGGTAATGTGGATTCAGGTCTGACTAAAATGTTTCTTTCTTTTTTTGAGACAGGGTCTCGTTCTGTCGCCCAGGCTGGAGTACAGTGGCCGATCTCGGTTCATCACAGCCTTGACTGCTCCTACTCAAGTAATCCTCCCACCTCAGCCACCCTCCACCTCCCGGACGACACACCCAACCCTCCCGAGTAGTTGGGACTACAGACACGCACCACCACACCTGGCTGATTTTTTTTTTGGTATTTTTTGTTGCGGCTGGGGGCGGGGTGGTGATATATTTTGTCAGGCTGGTCTCAAACTCATGGATTCAAAGCAATCCTCCTGCCTCAGCCTCCCAAAGTGCTAGGATTACAGGTGTGAGCCGCCATACCCAGCCACCATTTCTTTTTTTTTTTTTTTTTTTTTTTTTTTTCTTTTTACAAACCCTTTTGTGGAGGGCTGACTTTCAATAGATCGTAGCGAGGGAGCTGCTCTGCTACGTACGAAACCCCGACCCAGAAGCAGGTCGTCTACGAATGGATTAGCGCCAGGTTCCCCACGAACGTGCGTTGCGTGACAGGCGAGGGGGCGGCCGCCTTTCTGGCCGCACCCCGTTTCCCAGGACGAGGGACACTCCGCACCGGACCCCGGTCGAGGCGCGCGGCAGGGGACACGCCCCGCGCGGGGCGGAGCGGCCCGCCAACCCAGCCACCATTTCTTTAGGTTTCATTTGCCAGCTGAGTTTCCACTTGAAAAAACAAAAAGTGACTTTCCCAAGGGCACACAGCAGAGACTTGCATTCTTGCCTTCTAATCCATGAGCCTTTTCCCCAGCTTCGGTTTTTGAATCCGTGGATTGGGGGTATAAAAACCCCAAAACTGCATGATTGGCCATCCAAAAGTAAATAAATTACACACTGATCCAAAGTAGCCAATGGCTCAGTAGTTAAACATTACTTCTGTGGCCATATTTAAGAAGTTTATATTCCTTCTCTTTCTGTTGATTCTAATTAGAAACATGAGGGGGTGGGAAACAGAGTGGCGAGTGCTGTCTCTAACACAGGCCTTTCCCCTAACGACCTGAGCCCAGCTGGCACCCAACAGATGACTCATCACTCAAATTGTCCAGGACCACAGTGCAGGCAGGAATTGCGGCCACTCTAGAGGATAGAGAGCCAAGAGGCCCAAGCTCTTGTTGTAAGACTACAAGCAAGTCCCTGCCTCTCCATGGGCCCCAGTTTCCCCTCTGCACAGTGCAAGGTCTGCCCTGAATGATGCCAAAGGCTCGTCAAACTCTGACAGTCAAGATCAGTGTTTCCCAAGGTGTGATCCTGGGCCTACCTCCATCATAATCACAGAGACTCCTGCTGAAATGCAGGCTGCTAGGTCTTGCCTAAGGCCTGTCAATTCAGAATCTTGCAAAGGAAGGAAGGGCAGACGTATAAACTTATAATGTCTTTCCCTGACCCTCAACCCTCAGTTAAGTCCAGGCCCAGTAGTCCACAGGAGGAGCTCTGATGTTTTCAGGAAGACAGAGCAGGTCAGGATGGTGACCAGCAGGGGACAGCAAAGTCTTGAGTGCTCTGGCACAGCCAGTTCACAGTAACAGGGGAGGGAGGCAAGTGCGGGAGGAGGAAGTACAATCTATGCCGCCCTTCTTCTGAAGCTCTCAAGGCACTTCTATATACTTCCCAAGGTGACAGAAGGGCCAGAGAGAAAATACCGAAGGAGCCAAGGAGAAGGATCAAGAGACGTAACCTCGAAACAGGGCTCTGGGCACAGGGCCTCAGAGCCACGGTCTGAGATCAATGGCTGTGCACCAGGACCCAGAAATCAGTGCTGTGTATCAGCCCCTCCTCCTGCAGCCCCGGCTCCTCACCCCTGCACTTACCGCAACCTCTCAGCAGCCTGATCCCGCTGTTCCAGGCCCTCATCCAGCTTGGCCTTCAGAGCCTCGTTCTCCTTCCGAAGCTGCTCACACAGGGTCTGCGGGGCAAGGGAGCAGACAGAGTGAGGGGAAGGAGGGGTGCCTCCCAGGTGCAGGCTGAGCTAGAGGACAGGGAGGGGCTGTAGCCACCCCAGGGCCCAACTCCTTATCCCCTTTGCCTGGCCTCGCCCAATCCTTCTCCAAGGAGCTAAGCCACTTGGCCACCCACGTGTCCTCTCCCTTGGGAGCCAACTACGGGGAAGCCTGACCAAGTATCAGCTGTGGGGCCTTCTGCACCTCCCAGCCAGACAGCCCCATCCCTTCGCCTCCTCTGTCCCTGCTCCTACTGCTGAGACCCCTCTTCCCCACCAGCCTCCCCGGCTGACTTCTACTCTTCTTTGAAGTCTTAGCTTAAATCCCATCTCCTCACAGAAGTCCTCCCTGACTCCCCCATCCAGTTAAAGTAGGCCACCTCCCTTATCCTCGCTCACAGCCTTTATGCTGCTCAGCACCTGTGACGGATAAAGCTAAAGAACTGTGTGTGCTATTTTCTTAGCATCTACCCCCCTGACTCCCAACTAATTCCTGAGCTCCCGGAGGGCTAGGACCCTCCTCATTATCTTGTTCACTGCCAGATCCCCAACCCCCAAGGCTCAAAGTTGGTGGAAGGAACAACATGACTGGCCAGCCGGCCAAATGACCACATGGACAAATGAGCAGGAAAGTCCTGGAGGGGCTGAAAGGCTCATCAATTTGCGGGTGTGAGAGGTACCCAGTGCCACCAAGGGGAAAGTCAGAAGATGGGGCATTCAGTCAGGACCTCACTATGCCCTCACACTCTCACGGTGTGGCTGTGACACTTGGTTCCCTCCTCTACAAAAGGACAACTGTTTCTTTCTTTCCTTCTTTCTCCTGCCTCAGCCTCCTGAGTAGGTGAGATTACAGGCATGCACCACCACGCCTGGCTAATTTTTGTATTTTTAGTAGAGACCAGCCATGTTGGCCAGGCTGGTCTTAAACTCCTGACCTCGCCGGGCGCAGTGGCTCAAGCCTGTAATCCCAGCACTTTGGGAGGCCGAGGCGGGTGGATCACGAGGTCAAGAGATCGAGACCATCCTGGTCAACACGGTGAAACCCCGTCTCTACTAAAAATACAAGAAATTAGCTGGGCATGGTGGCGCGTGCCTGTAATCCCAGCTACTCAGGAGGCTGAGGCAGGAGAATTGCCTGAACCCAGGAGGCGGAGGTTGCGGTGAGCCGAGATCGCGCCATTGCACTCCAGCCTGGGTAACAAGAGCGAAACTCCGTCCCAAAAAAAAAAAACAAAAAAAAAAAACCTCCTGACCTCAAGTGATCTGCCCCCCTCAGTCTCCCAAAGTGCTGGGATTACAGGCCACCGTGCCCAGTCCACGGACAACTGTTTCCTCTCTGTCCTCTACAGGGCTGCTGAGAAGAACAGATGAGACAGTGAAAGCGGAAGCGTCCGTGCGCCGTCAGCCACTTGCTTATGTGTGGGGGCTCATGTTGGAAGGACTATGAACTGGGGGCATGGAAGAGGGGCTGCCAGACTCAGGACCTCACAGGCTGGGGGGCAGGGAAGGTGCTGACTGGCAACGCTAACATACAGTGTCAGCACAGAGTTGCTCAATCTTTCCACAAACCCTCACTGAGCACCTGACCTGTGCCAGGTACATGGCTGGGTGCTTCTCCATACACCATCTCACTGGTGCCTCGCAACTGCCCAAAAGCTGAGTAACTAATCTCTATGTTAAAGGTGGGAAAACCAGGTAAAATGATACAGTCTAACAGGTGCACAGCTGCTAAGACTCACCAGTGGGAATAAACTTCATCTGGCAGACCCTACCCTGGTGTCTCCTTCCCCTGTGATGAAAGATCAGAGAAGGGAGAGCGATGGTGCCCAAAGGAGGAGACAGCCTTTGAACTGCACCAAGACCAGGCCTGGTCTGCTCCCTTCCATCTCCCAGGCCTGTTGCAGGTGGATGCAATCATGTGACGAGTTCTGGCCAAGAAAAGAGGTGTGGAAGGGACAAGCATCACTCCTGGGCTGGCCTATGCACGATTCTCTAGTCTCTTTCTCCTGGTAGCAGGGGCTGATATGGATGTCTTGTTTTCTAAAGGGCACTGGAAGGTGGGATCCCTGTCTCCCTGGGACTCTAAGGAACAGCATAGAGCAGAAACAAACCCCTGCCACACAGGATAGGAGGGAAAACTTCTGTTGTGTAATCCACGGAGATTTCAGAGTTGTTTCTTTTCTGACTCACCCAGGAGAGTCTTGGGAAGGCTGAATGGAGACACAGCCTTAAATGGAGGTGGTTGGACAATGAGGGAGATGAGGGAAGCTTAGAAAACAGAAAACTGGCTGGGCGCGGTGGCTCACGCCTGTAATCCCAGCACTTTGGGAGGCTGAGGCGGGTGGATCACGAGGTCAAGAGATTGAGATCATTCTGGCCAACATGGTGAAACCCTGTCTCTACTAAAAAATACAAAAATTAGCTGGGCGTGGTGGTGAGCGCCTATAGTCCCAGCTACTCGGGAGGCTGAGGCAGGAGAATTGCTTGAACCCTGGAGGCGGAGGTTGCAGTGAGCGGAGATCGTGCCACTGCACTCCAGCCTGATGACAGAGCGAGACTCCGTCTCAAAAACAAACAAACAAACAAACAAAAAAAGAAAACAGGCCGGGCGTGGTGGCTCACACCTGTAATCCCAGCACTTTGGGAGGCCGAGGTGGGTGGATCACCTGAGGTCAGGGGTTCAAGACCAGCCTGGCCATCGTGGTGAAATCCCATCTTAAAAAAGAAAAATAAGGAAAACAAAACTGGCTGGGCGTGGTGGTTCACACCAGTAATCCCAGGACTTTGGGAAGCTGAGGCAGGAAGATCACTTGAGCCCCAGGGTTTCAATACCAGCCTGGGCAACATGGCAAAACCCTGTCTCTACTAAAAATACCAAAAAATTGGCTAAGCGTAATGGCACATGTGGGTAGTCTCAGCTATTCAGGGAACTGAGGTGGGAGGATTGCTTGAGCACAGGAGGTCAAGTATACAGTGAGCTGTGGTCACACCACTACACTCTAGCCTGGGCGATGGGGCAAGATCTTGTCCCCCACCACCCCTCAAAAAACAGAAATCAGAAATTATTGTGTTGAGTCCGTTCAATAGCTAGCAGAGAGCCTTATGCTATACCTGATCTTGAACATGTTTGTTTAGTGAACAAAAAACAAATCAACAAATGAATGAGGAGGAGCTGGATTAATAAACCTCCACCCACGCAGTATAAATACCCAAGATGCCACATCTCTGGGCGAGGCCTCCAGGGAACAGAATGGCCTGCTCCTGGTCCCTAAGGGAATGCCAGGACAAGGCCTCGCTTATTATTCTACCCTTCCAGTCTAGAGGGCTGTTTCCCTGGCGTCTCTGGGCCAATGCCCTGGGTGCAAACTGGCCAATGGATAGAATCATCAGAAGTCATAAAGGTCATCATCTTCCATCCAAGGTGCTACAAGAGCTAACCTATGAGTTCATTTGTTCATGTATTCTTTTGTTCATTCATTCATTCACAAATGTGTATGAAGTGCCAGGAACTGGGATGCAACAGTGAATACAACAAACATGGTACCCCCCCACCTCAAGCTTCCATTCTAGCAGAGAGTATAAGAAAAAAAGGGAATAATTTTATTTTATTAAATAAATAAAATGTTTAATAGCTATGGTAAGAGCTAAAAAGGAAATAAATAGGGAGGGGCCTGAAATAAAAAGTAACAGAGATTGGCAGAACCCCTTTTAGGGGATCTGGGATCTATCCCCATTTCAAAGCTGAAAAGTGGATGCACAAAGTGCTCTCACCCCAGGCACCTTCCCACCCTGCCCATGGCCCAGGACCCGTGCCAGGCTCACCTTGCCACGGTTCAGCCTGGACACCCCGAAGCCTCCCTGACATTTTAAAGGGGTTCCCCTCTCTCAGCCTGGCCCTCC
The DNA here is from genome assembly GCF_009761245.1 of Sapajus apella. Taxonomy (NCBI): domain Eukaryota; kingdom Metazoa; phylum Chordata; class Mammalia; order Primates; family Cebidae; genus Sapajus; species Sapajus apella. The sequence goes on along the minus strand of NW_022437011.1, from coordinate 671,881 downwards.
AGGTCTCTGCCTCTCATTCAGCCTCATCTCCCGACACACCCTTCCCCTCCAGGTGGGATGGGTGACCTGCCTGCTCCTCTGCCCCCACACCTTTCCTCACACTGCTTCTCCAACCTGGATGCCCTTCCTGCTCTTGGCAACCCAAGGTCACGCAAGGGGGACTCCCCCTTCTGCCACCAGTAGGGCACATGAGTGCCTGCTGACAGGAATGAGACCATGGACCAGAGACTGGCCCAGGAGGAGGATCTGCAGGGAGTAAGGAGACTTCGTCATGGCTCTGTCACTAGGGTGGCAGGCGCTCAGATCGCGAGCGGTCCCTCAGAAGCCTCCGTTTTGCCATCTTTAGAATGGTCACCAATTATAACTGAATCCTTCCCTGCTTCCAAAGCCCGCAAGGCTAAGATACCCTGCCCAGTGTGGATGCCCGTCATGAACTCCTAATGGGGACCTCTCTTCCAGCACGGACTATGTTCTGGACTGCACTGGGTGCTTCATGTATAAGGCCTCATTGAATGCAGCAATGATGCCAGGTGTGGTGGCTCACGCCTGTAATCCAAGCACTTTCGAGGCCAAGGCGGGCGGATCACCTGAGGTCGGGAGTTCAAGACCAGCCTGACCAACATGATGAAACCCTGTCTTTATTTAAAAAAAAAAGAATGCAGCAATGAAGCACTCCTGGCTCATGTTACTGATAGGAACAGTGGGGAAAACAGGGGATAAAAGTGACTTGTCCAAGGTCACACAGCAATAAAGAGTCACTATTGGAACAAAGGACCATTTAACTCCAAGGTCTGGCCTGGCCTAGCAAGGAAATCTAACCATTCCCCACAGCACGAGGAGGCTTTTAAAAGAAATTCAATAGGGGAGGCAGGATGGGATGGTGGTCAAGAGTATGGGTTTGTAATACAACAGATCGAGGTTCCAATCCCAACTTCACCGTTTACCAGCTAGGTAACCTTGGGCAAAATAAGGGTTGCTTCCCCACCTGTGAAGTGGCAATAATGAGGGTGCCTATCCTAGGGGGAAAGGGGCATAACAAAAGGAGCTGACCTTTGTTCCCTCCCTTTCCCTCCCCCAACCCTGCACATGAGAAATAAAGGCAGGATTGCTAGGGGTATCCCCAACCGTGACACTTGCATTGCCCATCCTGTATTTCCCCATTTCCTTCCTCTTCCTCATCCCGCCCCACAACTTCCTTATCCTGTTTATCACCCTGAACAAAAAGCCCAAAGTCTGCACACGACACAGCCCTCAGAAGTCCCCATGGTACCCGTAGATTCCCAGGAGCAGGAAGGTGGGAAGAGCTCGGGGGGGAAAAGCACACCCGCCTGTCTTTGGCCGCCATCCCAACATGCCTCACCTGCAGGATGGAGGTGCGCTGCTCATTCTTGTGCACCTTGGACGCCAGCCGGTTGAACTCCAGGGCCATGCGGCCCAGGTGGGTGAAGAGCTGGCCATGGTCCGGCTCCTCCGCGCACACGCTCAGCGTGGTCTCCAGGCGCTGCAGGTGCAGCATCAGGTTACCATCCTCGTGGGGCAGGGGGCCCAGCGCCTGGAGAGGGAAAGGGCACCCAATAGTGACTCTTCATTCACCAAGGCCTGAATAGGCGCTGCCAGTCCATTCTCCCTCTGCTTCCTCATTTCTCATGACTCAGTTTCCCCCTGTGACCCCAGCTCAGCCCAGGGAAATTCTCCAGTTATGCAGGTTCCCTGTCTGGAGCTGACTCATAGGGCGGGGCCCAGGACTCACAGGCCACTGGTGGCTCCATGGCAGCGCGGCCACCATCCTCCCACACACTGGGCCTTGCAGAGTGCCTGACGGTAAGTCACTAGTCTGCTGGGTCTCAGCATCCTCATTTACCAAATGTTCGCACAACCCTTCCCTCCCTTCAACCTCCAGGGTTCTTAGGAGGATGAATTGACCCTTGAGAGCAGCAAGCCCAGAGAAGGGGCATCACTGTACAGTCAGCCCTCCATATCCGTGGGTTCCACATCCATGGATTCAACCAACTGCAGATCAAAAATATTCTAAAAAGACAAATTGTGCTGAACATGTATACAGACTTTTTTCTTGTCATTATTCCCTAAACAACAGAGTATAACAAAATTTACATAGCATTTACATTGTATTAGGTATTGTAAGTCACCTAGACATGATTTAAAGTATACAGGAGGATATACATACATTATAGGCAAATACTATGCCATTTTACAAAAGGGGCTTGAGCATCCCTGGATTTTGGTATCCTCAGGGAGTTCTGGAACCACCCTCCCATGGATACCCAGGGACACCTGCATATATGTCCTGCAATCTCCACCCCCCGGGTTCAAGCAATTCTCCTGCCTCAGCCCTGAGTAGCTGGGATTATAGGCGTGCACCACTACACCTGGCTAATTTTTATATTTTTAGTAGAGACAGGGTTTCACCATGTTGGCCAGGCTGGCCTCAAACTCCTGACCTCAGGCGATCCACCCACCTCGACCACCCAAAGGGCTGACATTACAGGCGTGAGCCACCATACCCAGGCTACATGTGTGTCTTCTGGGGAATGGTCCAAGCATTCATCAGCTTCTGAAGACCCAAGACTCAAAACAGGTCAAGAACCACAACTCTAGATGTTTCAGAAAATCCCAAACTAGTACAATATCTAAGAGATAAAGCGCATTGTGGGCAAGATAGTTGACTCATTCTCTCTAGTCTATCTGAAATACTCCTATCAAAGATTGCCTTTGTTACGCCAACTCCACACCCAAGGACCTACAGTGTTACCCTACTGCAGATAGCACTGGACTCAGCTCCCCTGCTGGGCATCTAAGGCCCTACAGCCGCAGGTCCCATCTGCACCAGTGTCCAGTTGGGCTCCCCACTTCACCCTGCCTGAACCCACACACACCAGGTCTGGTGCCTCTCCAGGCTTCAACCCCATGTGTCCTCTCTGCCTCGGCAAGTCCTGTTTATCCTTCCCACCCTGCCCTTGCCTCAGGTCCTCCAGCAGCCTCCCAGAAACAGTACAGGAATCACAGGACATCAGAGCTACATGCAGCCTCAGAGATCACGCCGGGAAACAAAGCTATGGGGAAGAGGAGCTTCCCAAAGTCACCCAGTAAGTCAGTGGCAGAGGTTTAACGAGAGCTGAGGCTTACAGACTCGCCATCCAGTGCTCTGCTGCACTGACCTCCCGCTTCTCTGAACTCTGGAGGGATAACAGTGACTACAACCACAACTCGGCATACCCTGAACACCTGTGTAATGGTGCCATATTTTTATTATTTTATTATTATTTATTTTTTTTATTTTTTTTTTTTTTTTTGAGACGGAGTTTCGCTCTTGTTACCCAGGCTGGAGTGCACTGGTGCAATCCCGGCTCACCGCAACCTCCGCCTCCTGGGTTCAGGCAATTCTCCTGCCTCAGCCTCCTGAGTAGCTGGGATTACAGGCACGCGCCACCATGCCCAGCTAATTTTTTGTATATTTTTTTAGTAGAGACGGGGCTTCACCATGTTGACCAGGATGGTCTCGATCTCTTGACCTTGTGATCCACCCGCCTCGGCCTCCCAAAGTGCTGGGATTACAGGCGTGAGCCACCCCGCCCGGCCTATTTTTTTTTTTTTTTTTTTTAAGAGGGAGTCTTTCCTTTGTCACCCGGGATGGAATGCAGTGATCTCTCCTCACTACAACCTCCGCCTCCTGGGTTCAAGTGATTCTCCTGCCTCAGCTTCCTGAGTAGCTGGGATTACAGGCATGCGCCACCACACCCAACTAACTTTGTATTTTTAGTGGAGACAGGGTTTCCCCATGTTGGTCAGGCTGGTCTCAAACTCGTGACCTCAAGTGATCCACCCGCCTCAGCCTCCCAAAGTGCTGGGATCACAGGCATGTGCCACCACCCCCGGCCATTAGTGCCATGTTCTAACAACAGGAAATGCTGCTGTTTCAACTCCGCATCCATTCCCTCACTGCCTCTTTCCACAAAGGAGCTGAGGTGGCAGATGCTGCTCTATTTAAGGCTCATGCAGTGCTTCCCATGCCTGCAACTTCTCCAGACTACAAGCTTCAGAGCACAGGGGGGCTGTGTTGTCTTGGCTCAGTGGCTCAGCAGAGACAGGCACCCCGTAGGGCTAATGAGGAACTCAAATGAGCTAAAGTTACCAGTCCAAAGTCATAGAGTAAAACACTTTCTGAGCAGGGGATCTTGCCTCCATGGCCAGTATCTCAGAGCCCTTGGGGACAGAACAGGACAAAGGAATGGAAGGTTCCAGGAGACAGAGCATAAAGAACCTTTCCAGAGCTGCCTGAGGCAGTGGTGAGCCTCTGAACACGGAAGGCATGCTAGTTAACTGGACAGCCTCCTGAGGGGGCCTTGCACTGGGAACTGACAGGTACATGGGGCAGCCAGTGAACACAAGCACATTTGTCAGCCAAACCTTTGTAAAACCTTTGTTTGCAAACTTTTGTGAAAGGAGGCAGCAGGGATCAACATATCAGTGAAAGGTGAGAGCACGTACTGCTTGTATAACGACAATTAAAGAAAAAAACTTAAAAGTAGGAAGGAAGGGAGAAGGTAGGAATTTAAGACCTTTGAAGAATCTTCCAGACTTTTCACAATGGTTCTCCAATAAGTCTGCCATTTTAAGAAAGAACAGAAGGAGATATAGTTAGGGCAAAGGCAGCCAGTGTTATAAGGTGTGGAATGAGGATGCTGGGCAGGCGCCTCAGAGCTGGACGAGTTTGTCTGTGTGCGTGTGTGCATGCATGCGCATAAGTGGAAAGTTTAACCTCCTACCTGTGTGCTCCCTAGAGGGAGCCAAGGAGGAACAAGAGCTTGCACAAAGAATAAATAACCTGTCTTCCAGGGCCCTGGGCTTTCCTGACCCTTCTTTCTCCCCGGGGTTGGGAGCCCACAGACCCAAAGCGCTGAGTCACAGTGTGCAGAGGTCCTGGCGCCTGGCAGAGAGCAACAGGGCTGGCGAAGAGCCCAGGCTTTCACAACGGTCAGGTGCCTGTACGCCCCAAGTCGGTAAAGTCACTAGCCCAGGAATTTGCATATGTGAGCGAGAAGTATCCCCTGCTCCTGCCCCTTGTGTGTCCCCAAGTAACTCCAGGGTACCCCAGGGATCTGAACAGGTCCTGTGCCTTTCACATGGTGGCAAGTGAAAAGACAGAAAGGGGGCTAGCAGGTCAAGCCTGGGGACCTGACCATCCACTCACCATTACATTGGCATGGCTGCTGCTCTCTGGCGGAGAATTCTGCTCCTCAGCAGAGACCACTTCAAATTCAGAGGAGGTGCCCTGTGCAGAAAGGGGGTTAGATGCTGCCAGAGAGAAAAACAGCTTGGCCCTCCTCTCTGCAGCTGTGAGCAGGAACGGGGACAAAATCTCTTCCCACGTTGAGTTTGCAGGGGATGTTACATATCATCTCACATGAGATCACAAAGCAGGGTTCCCGACAAGCCCATCATAACCCTCTGTGTAATATGAGGTCACATCCCCTCAATGGCCAATCCTCTTCTGTAGAAGAGAAGTAGGACTAGTTGACCTTGAACCAGCAGAACTTTAGGTCTGCATTTTTTTTAAGGCCTTGCACTTTTTAAATGCTTTCATGAGCTCCGTTATTTCTCAAAGTGACCCATGGAGTGGGTCAGAAGGTTATATCCTCTTTGGAACGATGAGGAAACTGCAGTATGTAGTTGATTAATGCAAAAGCAGGGACTAAGCCCAAGATTGCAGATCCAACATTCCTGCTATGGCCCCAGAGCTGTCTCTTACGCCCAGATGTCTCAGATGGCAGGTGTTACAGCCACCACCAAGCACAGTCCTGTGCTCGCCTTCCCAAGCCAGTCCTGGAGATCCCAGATGATTGAACTGATCTGAGAAAAGTCCCAGAGATGGTTCAACAAATTTGGAGACTTTTTCAGGATTCAACCAAATCCAGAGGGGCCAAAGAATCCCAGATTTTTTCACATCTTTCCATCATTCCAAGTAGAATTACTGGTCACTCAACCAGCCGAGAGATCAATGATCCAACCGAACCAGCCGTTAGCTCTGGGATCTGGGATTTCCATGTCATGTTAAACATGGTCTGCAAAGACAACTTCAGCCTCCCCACATCCCAGAAAGCGGCAGGACAGATGAGAGGAATCTGTGCTCAGCTTCCAGCTAAGCCTCATGGCCACCAAGAACTCACCTCTGGCTCTTGTCCCTGCCCTAGAAATTCCACCTCCTCCATCTACATTTTCCCCATTACCCATGTAACCTCAAAACAGGTCCTTCTTTATCTGCACCTGATCTGTAGGATAAAGATGCAGAACTATACAATCCCTTGTAGGAAACCAAGCAAAACTTTTCCAGCCAAATCTGTAGATGTTTTTTTTCTTCTTCTTCTTTTTTGTTTTTAATGAGAGAGTCTCACTCTGTCACCCAGGCTGGAGTGTGGTGGCATAAAGATGGCTTACTGCAGCCTTGACCTCCTGGGCTCAAGCGATCCTTCTGTCTCAGTCAGCCTCTCAAGTAGCTGGGATCACAGGCACACACCACCATAACCAAGTACTTTTTTTTTTTTTTTTTTTAAGAGAGGTGGAATCTCACTATCCTGCCCAGTCTGGTCTCAAACTCCTGGGTTCAAGCAATCCTCCTGCCTCAGCCTCCCAAAGTGCTGGGATTTTAGGCATGAGCCACTGTGCCCAGCCTGTAGAAGATGGTTTCTGAGCCTTCTTTAAGAATGTGAGCTCCATGTCACATCTGTCTGTTTTCCTAGCACTGTGCACAGTGATACTTAACAGTATGCAACTTAGTGAAAAGAATTCCTTGTACATACCAGGGTCTTCCTGATAAGTTTTAACTATGACCTTCATTTCAAAATGGGGAGGCTGAGGCCCCAGAGAGCCTGAGATGGACTTGCCCAGTATCACCCAGCAAGTCAGAACACAGTTTCTTGACCTCAACCCTCTTTCTTCATGTTCTTGTATCTGTCAGCAGGACCTTGAGGTCCAGGCAACCTCTACCCACGACTCCAAATAAAACTTACACTGGATGGAGGCTTCTGGGCTGGCGATGGCTTGTCACTGGGGCATGCAGGGGCAGTGGGAGGTGCTGTGACATTTGAGTCCTTTCCTAGGGAATCAAGAGAGCACAGATTAACTGACTGGGAAGGGGTGAAGCCCAGGTACCACTCTCTCAAAAACAGTCCTTGCCGAAGGAGTTCTCAGACAGGGTTCCCCACTTGAGTCTGGGAAAATGGGAGGTGGTCTCATTAGGGCCAGATAGTCTGAGAAAATGGCGTGCCCTGGAGTGACGGGGCAGAGACTGAGCAGAGAGACCATGCTCCCGAGGGTTACTGGGAAAATCCCAAGTTGCCTGCTGTTCCTCACTGCCCTGGACATGCTTCAATGATAGGGACAATTATTTATAATTAACAAAGTCTTTATGTAGCTATTATCCCAGCCATTCTCATAAAAGCCCTATATCCCCATTTTAAAGGTAAGGAAACTGAGGCCTGGGAAGGTCATCAACTTGCCCACAGTTACACGGCCAGCAACTGCAAACTCAGGACTGAGACCTGGCTCTCCCTCCCTCACTTCCTATGGTTCTTGCTGCAGGGAGCACCTCGAAGGTAGCTTCATTTCTCACTTTGGAGAGTGGAACTTGACACCAATCAGGAGCTCAGGAACACTGCTATATGGGCAAGCAGAGGCTGGAAACACCCACTGACTGCAGCACAGTGGACTCTGAGACCGTCACTTTCCTCCAATTGTCCATTCAGCAAATGCAACCACCCGCCCAATGGAAGGCTATCATATTGGCCTGGGCCAGATACCATACAGCAGAGCTGCAGCAGGACGCATTTGAGTCCAGTTGGGGTGGGGATCATTTCCATCCTGGTCCCAGACTTTGCCCTGGACTTGGAGACATGCCAGAGTAATGCACACACTCTGTATGCATTGGTAATGCCTCATGGGACTTCAACCCCGGGTCACAGTCACCCTTTAATGGGCAGCACACATAACCTTGTACCTAAAATACGCTGCAGCAGGCTAACAGGCAAGCCCAGCTTCTTCCCTGGGCCTCGGCTTTCCTAATTGGAAAATGGAAGCACAGGGCACGACCGGGGAGCTTTCAACTCATATGCCAGCTCCAAGTGACAGGGGGTAGCGGCTTGGAGTGCTATGCCTGGCACACAGCTGCTGATTGTTAAATATCTGTTCACTAAACATGTTGATAAGGACCCCAAGGCCACAGGGCTGCAATGCAGTCAACTGTTGTGATCTATTACTCATGTCTGCCGGGGCCTCGGGAGTGCTGAGTCATTGGCTATTTTTAACAAGATTGTTTTGAAGTCCCTTCCAAATCTGACCTTCTGGGGGATGCTGCAGCCAAAACACAAATGGAAAGGTAGCCTGTGGCCTAAGGATAAACCAGGGGATGTGGGTTTTGGCATAAGAAGGGAATTCACCGTGAAGGATCTGGGCAGTTTAGGGGACAGGGAGCATCAGAGGTACCCAGACTCGTCTTATACCTGTGAGCTCAGCCAGCGGGTCGAAAGAGCCCAAGGAGGGAGAAGGTGGTGGGAGCACCTCGTTGTCCTTCACTAGCTCCTCTGCCTTCTGCCGAAGCTTGGCTGCTTCCATCTGGGACTCTTCCAAAAGCTCCCCTAGAGGTATTGGGGAAGAAGGAGCAAAAGCATTTACTCAGCTCCAAGCGCTGCTTCTCCCCGCCCCAGGCCCCTAAACCTGCTGCTGCCTGGCTTCCAAGGCTCCAGTCCCTGGACTTCACTTCCACCATTGCTCTGTGGGCCTAGGGGGACAAACTCCATGCTGGCCCGTTGCAAGAAACAGGCTAGAGTAAGGAAGAGGGCCCAGCAATCGGGGACATAGGAGCAGAAGGATTCTATGAGAAACTCCTAGCCCCCTGCATTCTCTTTCTGCCCCATTCTCTTTCACACCCAGCCAGGGGACTCCACAGAAAGCGAGGGGCTCTCCACCCTACTACCATAGCACCCCAGGCTACCCACAGCCTGACCTGGGCAAAGGGCTGCCTGCAGGGTGGAGACCCTGGATAATTCCAACCAGCCCTCCAGGCCTCCATTTTCTTTCTCCCACAAGCAGAAGTGGAGAAACTTCACTCCTCCCTCCCCAGTCTACCATCCCAAGCAAGGGTCTGCCAAGCAAGGAGAAAGCATTTTAAAAATCAGAGAGCTCCCTCTAAAACTGAGACTAGAGAAGGGAGCAGCAAGGCAAAAGAAGAGTTTCAGGAGTTTGGAAGAAAGAGAGCCCCCTCTGGATGGGAAATCAGTGAAAGCCTTGCCTGGGAGAAGGGGGCGCAGCAACTGGGTGCTGATGCACAGGGACAGTCGGTTATGTGAAGGAAGGTGGCGGTGTCCTAAAGTGGGGACGGCTTAAGCAAGAGCCAGGAGAAGAGAACTAGGCGAAACCGCCTCCTTGCTTCAAGCCAAGCTCTGCTCCCTGTTCCAACACTGGGGACGCGTTCCCCAGTTGCTCTGGTGATGCTGGCTCTCCTCATCTCTCATGCCCAAGGAAGAGGAAGCCATTCTAATTTCATGTCCACCAACTGGGCCTTCTAGCCCCCTCTCTGTCAGTCCACACCTCCCTCTTGGACCCTCAAGGTCCCTGAGTCCTGTCATCCTCGTTTTGGGGTGCTGGGGAATCAGGGCTGGAATACTGTCACCATGCTACATGGTGCACAGAGACACATCTGTGAGGCAGGAGACACCAGCGCTGGGCCAGGAGGGACAGGGGATGACTTGGGCAGAGGCATATGCCAGCTGCATTCTCTACTGCTCATGGAGGGGCTGGCATCACAGGCTGCAGAGACGGGGGCTCGCAGGGAGGGGATGGGGTCTGCTTTACCTAACATCTTTATCCCTTGCATTTTTTCCTTCAGCCGGGAATTCTCCTTCACTAGGCGCTCAAAAGCTGCGGATGCCTCTCCTGAGGGCACGCTGCCCCCAGGGTCGTAGATCCGGTACGGTCCTCTCCCTTCCATGAGGGTAGCTCAGCCCCTGCCGTGGTGCCCGCCTAGCTGTAAGGACAACAGCAGCATATCAGCAGGCTGGCCAGGCCATGGGCATCCTTTGTGGGAAAGCTCTAGTCTGTCAATGCCCCAGAAGGCAGTCCCCCACTTTAGGCTGGTCTGACCATACTATAGCAAAGCAGAACAGTCACCTCCTTTGATTTGGACACTTTGCCTCTGTTAATACAACCTTAGAATGTGATTAGTTTCTTTTGGCAGCCTCAGTGCACTGCTGGCTTGTTTGGAATGGGAGTCCAAATAAACAGTAGGGTGCAATGTGGGATACAAAAAAGAACCTGGACACGGAATAAAAATATCCGAGTTCATGTCCTGTCTGTGAAGTCCAGAAGAACACGAATGTCATCTGTTTTGCCCATCATTGCATCCTCAGAGCCTAGCACAGTATTAGCTACGAATTTTGCCCAAAAAAGGCTTGCCCAATTCATGGCCTGGCCATTAATTTACTGTGGGATTGTGGGCAGTCCCTTCCCCTCTCTGAGGAAGGGAAATGAAAATCTTAAGTTAATTCAGTAATCTTTAAAGTGTAATGCTTGTGCCCTAAGGGATAAGCAAGTCAACCCAGTCCCAAGTCCCATTTATATGTATGTCATCTTCTTTAAAAAAAAAAAAAAAAAAAAAGAAAAGAAAAGAAAAAACACCCTGACTAATATTTAATGCACTGTCACCTTCCTCTGTGAGTCTCACATCATGCATGGTCTGTCCCTTGCAGTTCTAAGGAACAGGCAAATTTTTCATCAAACCACAGTCTATTTGAGCGGCAAGTTTTTTTTGTAATTAATCTGTTTAATTTCATCTGCTTTATTTCATTTGAAACCACTTGGAAAAGTGATTTTAGAATCCTAGCTCTGTGACTTAGCAGAGAAGCTCTCTGTCCATTCACTCATCCATTCAACAATTACTTATTGAGCATCTACTCTGTGCTAGGCACCAGTCTGGATGCTGAGGAATTACAGCAAACAAAACAGACAAAAGTCTTTCATACGCCTTACAGTCTAGTGGTGAAAGCAGAGGGGAGTGGTGGGGAACACAGTATTTCAGGTGATCAAAAAGTCTATGGACAAAAATTTAGCAGGGAAGGGTGAGGTAGGAAATTTCATTTTAAACGGAGCTGGCATGAAAGGCCCCATGGAGAAGGGGCTATTTTAGAAAAGACCCAAAGGAAGTGAGGGAACCAGCCATGAGGACATCAGAAGGAAGAACATTCTCGGCAGAGGTCCTGAGGCTGAAGCACGGAGCCAGCCTCCAGCCCTCCAAACAACTCTCCCCAAGGCCTCCACTGGGGACCTCAGAAGGGCTTGGGGGCTGGCTCCCAAGGTCACCATCCCCAAGACAAAAACTGTTTCATCAGGAATCCTCAAAGACCCTTCCAAATCCACACCGTGCTCAATGAAAGATGACAGTGAGGAAGGATTAGCAGCAACACCACCATCCTTGAATCAACTCCTTGCCAGACACTGCATTAAACGTTTCAGACAATCTTGGTGGGGCTGCACAGGCACTCTAACATGCAAACTAATCTCAGCTGCATTTTATAAGGGAGAAGCTGAGGCTCAGGGAGGGTAAGTAACTCAGCTGTGATGACTTGGCCAGTAACGAGAGCCAAGATGCAAAGTCAGCTTTGCCTGCTGCGACTCTGAGACGCACCGTACTCACACAGCCAGGACACAGAGCCAGAGGGGCAGACATGGAGTTCAAGTCTGCTTGCAGGGCAGCACCACGCTATCAGGTCACCTCTGGGCAGTTTCCCCTGCCCTGCAGCATGAGAACCAATAAGGACCTTTCCAGGACGGTCCATAGGATGGGATGGGCCAGAAAGAAAAACAAGGTTCTGATGAGCAGGACCCCCTCCCCCAAAGGCCGACAAACACAAGATGAACACACCATGCGGGAGGCACCCACGCCGAGCCTGACAGGCAAAGGACAGCTACCCACACACCCATCATAAGCCATCACCCGGCTTAGGGGAGACTTGTTTTTATCCTGAAAGGTCAATGTTCTACAGCGAAGCACAAAGTGCAGATGTTTCCAGTAAACTAAGAGACAGTGTGGGGGCAGCACTTAGCACTGTGACTGGCACATAGTACTCAAAAATGTTGGCAGACGTGGGGGGTCCTTCCCCTCTGCTCGCCTCTGTCCTCAAGAGCCTTGCCACCCGGCATGGCATGTGTCTGACTGGTGTGGGCATTGCCCATCTGGCTGAGCGTACTTTGTGCATCTTGGTATTCCTGTTGGCAGCACAGGAGGGTGAGCCTTCCTTGAGAGCTGCTTAGAGTTCACAAACAGTGAAACAGAGGGCTGGAGGGGACCTGGAGCCACCTTGCATGACAAGGGCAGCAGTGTCCTGGCTCCTGTCCGCCACTACGCACATGCCCTAAGTGGCACTCATAGCCAACACCACACGAAAGCATGGGCAATTTTTTACTCAATGTCTGCCTTGCCCTCTAGATTAATGGCTGCATGAGGACAGGAAACGAGTCCATCCTGTGTGCCAGGGTATCTTCAGAGTGGCCCAGAGTGGAGCCTCGGCAAACCTCGAATTCAGAGAAGTTGGACTGAAGGGACACAAGGAGCGCTTGACCCTGACCCTGCCACCCGCAAGGCCATGTCTGACATCCCAGAGAGCCTAACCCTGACCCCCTCAACAGATGCATTTAGACACCCATACACTTCTAGAATCGGGGCTGGGCCAGCCACGCTCCCTCAGAGAGGCCAAGATGTAAAACCAAGGGACAAAGCAGGATGCAGGATGTGGGAACTGAAACCCACCCCACGTCCTCCAAAACACACAACACTCAGTTTCTCTTGGTGCAAGGGAGTCAACAGGGAAAAGGGTTCATGGGAAGCAAAAAGGGGGCAGACAGAGCTACGCTCCCCTACTTTAGCCTCAGGGGGCAGAGCCTAGGGAGAAAGAAAGGCCATGGGCAGAGGAAACGCAGAAGAAATATCCTACTGTGGGAAACCCTCTCTGGATATCAGAGGAGCCACCCCCAGAGGGCCCGGACTTCTGGAGGAAAGAAAGACAAAGCGGGAAACAGGGAATTTCCAGGTCCCGCTGACCTCATGCCCAGATGGTCAGCGGCAGTCTCTGGATGACCACTGGGCCGACGGGAACTCTTCTTCTGATCAGTGAGGTTTTCATAACCTCCTTGAGAGAGGACTCATTCTCAGGATGACAAAGCTGGAGGGGAATCTCCAAGGGCAATGAGGTGAATCCCACATTATCAGGTTGGAGAGAGAAATGTGCCCAGAAACACTCAGTGGATGAGGGGCTGCATTAGAACATGACGATGGCATGTGCTCCCGTCTGCTGTCCACAAACCCCAAGTGTGTATGGAAAGGGGAAAAGGAAGTACTGACCACTCCCCTCCACGCGGCAGTATCTAGAGTTCAGAGCCCAGGAGTCCCTGGCCATGAGCTCATCCGATCCTCACTCACGGCACAGGCAGTGCAGCAAGTCAGGGCCCTGAGCAGGGAAGGCCAAGATCACAAAGGAGTCAGGACAGAGCTGGGACCAGATCTCTGCTTTCCTCCAGGCTGCCCACAGTCCATCCTCCAATTCCCTTCCACATCTTCTCGCAGAGTTCCGTATCCACCTGGCCTGGTTCCAGAAACTACAATTCAGCAGGTGATCCACCAGCAGTGGGTCTCCAGGCCCCGCTGCCAAAACCAGAAACAGCTGGTGGTAAAGGAGCAGCCAGTGCAGACTTTCTTCCAAAACAAGATCTCAGCCAGGGGGCCTCCACGGCCTGCCTGGGAGGAGCCCTGGCGCTGCCCGAGGGAACCAGAAAGGCCCAGTTGGGGGCAGAAAGGGGCCCAGACAGACAGCAGGTCAGGGAGCGACAACAGAGCGTGAAGATGGAAGTGATGCTGCTGAAACTGAAGGAGCCACCCACTGGCAGACAAACACTGGTGGTGGCAGGGGGGCGGTAGTCCCCAGGGCCCATATCTCAGCCTCACTCCAGAAGACGACGGGTGATAGAGACTACATTCAGAATTAAATTTACATTCCAGCTTTTGCACTGAAATGCTTTGGTCTGTCAGATTATCTTGCCATTAGCCATGAACACCATTAGCCATGTTTTGATGGCTGGGTAGGGGGGTGGTCCCAGACCCCCCAAAATGATATTCACTTGCATAGCCACTAACATTTGCAAATTGCTTCAGGTGTCCCAAGCACTGTTTTTTCATCTGATTATCACAACAGCCCTGGGAAGAAGGCAGGGCTGGTACCTGCCTGATGGATAAGGAAACTGGTCCAGCTTGGGGAATTAATCAGCCCAATATAATGCCTCGGCTCACTGGCTGCATCCTGGGGCCAGCTATCCCTGCGACCCTGGAGCACATGATACCCTCCCTGGCCCTGTGGAAAAAGTGTAAGCAAATCTCTGGTACGGGGAGGTGGAAGATCATGGAGGCCGACACCTACGTCCTCAGCAGAGGTAAGGGCTACCAGAGATACTGGCAGGTGGGCTGGGAGAAGGGGTATAGGGAAGGGGTCTCCAGGAAAGATGGCACAGAACAGAACGTCAGAGAGGCCTGTCCTAGTCTCTACTCTGCTGTGTATGGGACTATGGGCTCATTCCCACGCATGCAAGGGGAGGAGCATGGGCCACATGGAAACTGGGTGATGGCTAAAGCTGGCCTCAGGATTGAGGACACCGAAGTGTCACGAGATAGCAGGAAGTTGTGGAAAGAGAGGGAGCCAGCACCCTGGCAACATCGCAGCCCTGAAGGCAGGAAGAAAGGTCCGCACAGGGCAGGTGCTCAAGGCCAACTTTGCAAGCATGAGGCCTGAGAGGGTGCCTCACCTGCACTAGCCTCCGCTCCGTCCACCCTGCGGGCTGTGAGACCCTGGACCAGCCATTCACCTTTCCTCAGCCTCAGCTGCCTCATCTGTAAGACAGGAGTAATAACAGAACCTACCTGATATAAGATCAAAGAAATTAAATGGGCCGGGCGCGGTGGCTCAAGCCTGTAATCCCAGCACCTTGGGAGCCCGAGGCAGGTGGATCACGAGGTCAAGAGATCGAGACCATCCTGGTCAACATGGTGAAACCCCGTCTCTACTAAAAATACAAAAAATTAGCTGGGCATGGTGGCACGTGCCTGTAATCCCAGCTACTCAGGAGGCTGAGGCAGGAGAATTGCCTGAACCCAGGAGGCT